>NC_080738.1:4112336-4224836 GCF_019097595.1 Hemibagrus wyckioides | reverse complement strand
AGAGCTCTACAGCTTTCCTCTATCAGATTACACACACACAGACTGGAAGAGAAATGATGAAGTATTTGATTTATTTCTCTGATAGTGAATGATGTGTTTCCATCAGTTGGGAAATAAAGTGTTTACCTGAACACAAGAATCTAATGACAGGATAAAAATATAAAATGAAGAGTCTGTGTATAAACTTGGACTGCTCTTGGACAGATCCATGTGTCTCAGCTCATATGAGATGATGTATTTAACTTTCTAAAAGAAGATAATAACAGAGAGGCCACTCTGAACAAACACGTCTCTTTATTTCTAGCAGAGAGATTTTCATACAGTGTGTTCAGCAGCTCTGGGGAAAGTTCTGCTGGAGAACATTTCCATATTTCCACACTGTCCTTTACTGCTTCATTACAGTGTGTTCAGTCTGTAGATCTGTGGACACATTTACTTTCTGTTACAAACATTTTCTGGAATATTTTTGTCAACTCAAGTCAAGAAGCTTTTGTCATCATTTCAGCCACATATATCTGACGCAGTACATAGTGAAATGAAACCAGGTTTCTCCAGGACCTGGTGCTACATAAACATACAACATATAATTACAAACACAGAACACCAACACAGAGCTAGGACAGAAAAACACAATTTAAAATACAAACCAGCAGAAATGCATAAAGTATGAGAGATAAGACGAGTAATTCAGTTAAGACTAAAGTAATGTGTGTGTATTAAAGGAGGATGGAGCGGTCTGTCTGTGTATAGCTGTAAGCCCACATGGTGTAAACGCCTCAGCAGACAGAAGATTTAGAGCACACTGTTAGAGGTACTTAATGGCATTGCACCTGTGTATTTAGCAGAATTCCTGATGGATCACACCTTAAATATTTTTGTACCATGAACAAATGCTGACTTTCTTCATGTGAATTTTAATAAGAAGAAGCTCGGTGAAAGTGTTTTTAGTGTCCCTGCTCCCAGGATGTGGAACTCACTCCCAGTGTATATCCATCAGGAACCTTCACTAAATACATTTAAAAAGCAGCTTGAACACACTTATTTACTTTAGCTTCAATTAGAGCTCTGGATTTTAGGCTTAAAACTGCTTTTAATGTCTTAAAAATTATTACATATTTTTTCATCATAAGTAGGAAAGGTACTATGTAAATTAAGATATTATTAATATTATTTGTCAGACATTAACATACTTTGTGTGTGTGTTTGTATGTAAATATTATATGACCTGTGTGTGTGTGTGTGTGTGTGTACTTCAGTTTCTCCAGTGTACAGTGTGGATTCTTCTTGTACACATTCATAGTGTACTGAAAATAGTGAGATATAAATTAGCACTTGTATGACTTTCATACAGGGGACGTGTTTGGAGTACAGCGCTCTTTATTTCCCAATCTGCTATGTAATGACCAGTCACGGTGAGATAACTCTCTGTTACCTGCGAGGTCCAACTATCTGTTATCAGAGCAAGACTTTGTGCTTTAGCCGATTCCTTTTCTAATTTTTTTGCACGTCTTTTCGTGGAGTTTGCGAATTACCTCGGTGCTTAAAAAAAAGGACGAACACTTTTATACAGTGCCGAAAGCCCACATCACCAATCACCAAAAACAGCTGCTAATCTTTAGCAATGAACACCCCTACTGCATTTGGGTTTTTTTTGTGTCTCTCAGAACCAGTTGTGTATGAATACTGGAAGGAATCAGATAGGGGACTGTTGTTTTTTGGGTTCCTGTGTTACCTGCTCTGCCATCCTGCTTCCACACAGTGATATCTCTGGGTGATGGAGCTGCAGATGTGTGGTCATGTTGGAAGTATTTCCATGTCAGTAGGTAACTCGTGTGGAACAGTGCTTAAACACAGTCATGTTTTTGTTTCGTGTTTTTGTTTCATCGGCATCATAGTCCACAATAAATCCAAAATGTTCCCACACCACAGATCTGAAAGACGGAGCTGCTTCCTCGTATTTCTGTCTCACTTCACCGCTCTCCAGGGTTAGAGTGAAATCTGACACCAGCATCGCAAGCATGGTTACCGCCCCTAACTTTAGCACTCACTGATTGGATATTTACTCGCAGGGAGGCGTGTCTGTCTCAGCGCCTAGACATACAGTACAGGCAAACACAAACAGGCTGTTCAGAGAGTAATAAACCACATGGGAATTATTTCAACGAATAACCGAAAAAAACATGGTTCACATACGAGTATTGAACCGTGGAGGTCGTACTGAACACTTCAATATTATATTATTTTGGCATCCCTATAATTTACATTTTAAAATGGGGAACATAAAGGTTTAAAGAGACTAAAATGTACTAAGCTAAATTCATTTTATTGGAATTTTTAAAATCCTTTTTAAAATAGACATTTCAGATTGTTAGTTGATCAATCCAACTCAGATCACTTCATAATGGCATATTCTATAGTCCCAATAAAGATCAATTCATTTTACTGTGGAATTTTGAAGGAATTTTGAAGGAGTTGCTCTTCAAAGGCATCCAAAGAGTTCAATTTTGGTCTAATCTGACCAGACTATATTCTCGGAGTATTTCACAGGCTTGTCCAAATGTTATGCACCAAACTCTAAACGAGCTTCAACATGCTTTTTCTTCAGCAGTGGAGTCTTGTGTGGTGAGCGTACACACAGGCCATGGAGGTTTAGTGCATTACTTATTGTTTTCTTTGGAACAATTGTATCGGCTAGTTCCAGGTCTTTCTGAAGCTCTCCACAGGTGGTCCTTGGCTCTTGGTCAACTCTTCTGATCATTCTTTTCACTCCTCTGTCAGAAATCCAAGAGGAACACCTGGGCGTGGCCGGTTTATGGTGAAATGATGTTCTTTCCACTTCCGGATTATGACCCCAACAGTGTTCACTGGAACATTCAGAAGTTTTGAAATCCTTCTGTGACCAGTGCCATCAGTATGTTTTGCAACAATAAGGTTGTGAAGGTCTTGAGAGAGCTCTTTGCTTTTACCCATCATGAGATGTTTCTTGTGTGACACCTTGGTAATGAGACTCCTTTTTATAGGCCATCAGTCAGGACTGAACCATCTGATATTAATTTGCACTGACCAGTGGGCAGGACTGCTTTACAGCTGGTGTCTTGGCTCTCCATGACTTTTTGCACCTCCCTTTCTTCATGTGTTCAATACCTGTTCCCTGTGTCATTTCACATTATTACACAGAACTTCATTTATGGACATCTATGGTTTGATTTCTTTGTATGTGTGGATTGCATGGGTTGTTACCAACATCTGGTGAAAAGTTCGTCAATAGCACCATTACAAATATATTTACTGAGATAAATGGTGACGTGTTCAATACTTATTTTAGCTGCTGTTTATATATCTATATCTAAATATCTACACACACACACACACACACATATTTAAGCTTGCTGTACTCTTTCAGTGCTATTACTGCTAAGTATCTAAAAGCTGCGCCACAGCAATATGTGCGGCTAGATTAACCTTACTTTTAGAAAGAGTGACTGGTTCAGTTAATAATGCACTACAGAATTCCCTTTTTAAGCTGAGCGCGCTCCTTTCAGCCTTCTGTCTGAAGATATATATATATATATATATATGATACATGGTCATTGAAGTATGAAAGTGAAATGCTTTTGTAGCAGCATTAGCAAGGCTAGCTTAAACAAGTCCAATACAAACCAAGCTTAGAAAACGACTGCAGCACCACACCAGAATTGTTAGCATTGTTAGCAGAGCCAGCCATGACCAGCTAGGCAGATTATGGCACGTGACAAGTGGCTGTCAAGTTCAGGAAATCCTCCTTACATCTCCTGTTCCTATCTTCCTAATCTGCTAGCTGATGTTCCACTGACTGTAGGGTTTTTTATGTCTGCTAAGAACACTGGAACTGCTCTTCACACCGACTCTAGCTTGTTGATGTTTGAGTTCACTGAGTTGATGCTTGTTGTTAGCGTGTCTAACAAGCAAATGGTCTAAGCAGCCATCATGTTCAGTCTGTCATGTGACTCCCCCTGTTTTGGACACTTTAGTAACCGAGTGCAACATCACAACCAGCAGTGGGAAGAAAAACACACAGAATGGTATGAAGAGTGAAGAGTAACGAGTCCAGTGCTGTAGATTCAAGGTGATGCAAGGTGATTACACAGAGTGACACGCCCCCTACATTAGAGCTTAATTAGGGCTATAATCTTTTATCCCGTTTCAGTGATGTGTCCGGTCATCAGCAGTCGTGTTCCAGACGCAGTCGCGAGTGTAATGAACCTGACCGAGGTGGATTATTTACTCTACCATCATTTTTCCCTAAAATGTGTTTGGAGGAGAAACTAATAGTGTATAGATTGAGCACACATTGTATAATGAAAGTACAAATGATAGAAAAGGACAGATGACAGAACTGTAAGTTTAGTGTTTTTTAGTTTAAACTAAAGAGTTACAGCTTTTCTGTTTACTGTGTTTGTTATTCAGAGGAAACGCAGCATGAACCCAGTCCAGCATTTTATACACCACTAATGAAGCTGACCATCTACTTTAAGTGTGTGTGTGTAAATATTATATCACCTGTGTGTGTGTGTGTGTGTGTGTGTAAATATTATATCACCTGTGTGTGTGTGTGTGTGTGTGTGTGTACCTCAGTATCTCCAGTGTACAGTGTGGATTCTTCAGTCCAGCAGAGAGCAGCTTCACTCCTGAATCCTGCAGTTTATTGTAACCCAGGTTCAGTTCTCTCAGACTGGAGGAGTTTGAGCTGAGAACTGAGGACAGAGCTCTACAGCTTTCCTCTGTCAGATTACACACACACAGACTGGAAGAGAAATGATGAAATATCAGAACACTGATCTCAAACACACACACAGCCATAATCCAGCTAAAGTTGAAGCTGTAACAGAAATGTGAGTGTGTTTCTCTCACACACAGAAATCAGAGGACAGGACACCACATCAGGACATTTACAGGAGCAGGGACGTCTTTCTGAACTCCACAATCTCTCAGCTACAATTTATTAGAAGACCATTAGGTCATGTACATAACACACACAGGTGAGAGCGAGCAGCCTACAAACACTACACTCTGATCTGTGTTCAAGTTTCTACACCCAACACTGCAGATCCAGTGCATTTTATTACAGAAAATAAAGAATTATAGAGCTGTACACTAGCAGTTAATAACATGCCAATACTAGTCGTACTTTACACTGAGTTATATGCTGAATTTCACAGAGATGGTAAAACAGTTGGTGTGTGTTGTTCTCTGTGCTCGTACAGGTACAAATCTGTCACCTGGAGACCTCTGATTTTACACACACACTGGTTCAGGTGTTTGGTGTGGACCCGAGTACAGGTGGAGTCTTCACATACGTCCAAACAGATCCAAACTAAAGAAAAAGGTTGATTTGTTCAAACTAAACCAGGTAATTAAACAAGGTAAAGCCGGTCATGGGAGCCTGTGTGTGGTCATACATATGGAACTGGTCAGTTACAGCAAGTGTGTTAATTTACAGGAACAGTGTGAAAAGATAGAGTTGGTTTTATCGTCTTGTCTCAGAAGGTGGTAAGGGCTGGGCAATTTTATTCTTTCAAAATTACACTTAAGAAAATCATTTTATTAGCAATATAGATTTATAGTGTTTTATTTATTAGAATGGACTTTGGAAAATATAGATGTGCAAAAAAGTAAGAATCTCTTTCTTAAATGAACAATGATTCTTTTAAATAAAGAGTATAAGAAAGGAAATGTAATAAAAATGCACTATTTGTTCCAAATGGCCCTGTTACTAGTTTATACTATTTAAAGAAAATCCAACTCGACTCTTTCCAGTATGGTCCAGTTCAGTATTTTGTTCCCAGTTAGATGGTGGGAATCAGCCGTGATTAAATTAGGAAGAAAATGGGAAAAATTGGAAGAAATAAAAGCATGACAGAGTGAATCTCTCCACAACACTGTGTCACAGAACAAAAGATGAGGAACTTGAACCTAAACAGGTACTTGAAGGTGAACAGAGTGTTTAATATTTACTTTTTATATTTTCTATTCATATTGATCCCATTTTGACAGCTTGATGTTTTTCTTCTTCTCATTTGTGAGAGTTCTGTTCAATGTCACTTTCAGAATAAACAGAGAAAAGAAAAAGTGTCTTTCACTGCTGTTTACTTCAGAAATGTGTTTAGTTCTTAAATGCATGCAGTTATTAAGTACAGAGTTTTATATAAATTTTAGAGAAAACTTAATATATCATGATTCATCTATAAAAGATATAAAATGATTCATATCCTGATCCATAAGATTTTGTCCATATGGCCCAGCCCTCAGTGCAGACATGACGTGTTAGTGTAAAAAGTGAAACAATCTTCTGTAAAAGTACCAGAGGTTTGTTTAAAGAGGATTAGAGGAACTATTAACAAGCATTAATCCAAACAGTGCAGTTCAGTGTTACATTAAAATAACAAACCATGCAGTAATACATTTATAAATAAAAATACTCACACAGCTTTTCTGGAGGCTTTGACCACTGGCAGCAGTCTCAGAAGACATTCCTCTGATGGATCATATTTACTCAAATTAAACTCATCCAGCTCCTGTTCTGAGGTCAGTAACACAAACACCAGAGCTGACCACTGAGCAGGAGAGAGACTGGATCCACTGAGACAGCTGTAATATCCTGTGTTCAGGTAAGTTTGTACTTCCTGCACTAGAGAATGATCATTCAGTTCATTCAGACAGTGGAACAGATTGATGGATTTCTCTGGAGATGGATTCTCCCTGATCTTCTCCTTGATGTACTTCACTGTTTCCTGTTTGCTGTGAGAACTACTTCCTGTCTGTGGCATTAAGTCTCGTAAGAGAGTCTGATTGGACTCCAGTGAGAGACCCAGAAGGAAGCGGAGGAACAGGTCCAGGTGTCCATTCTCACTCTGTAAGGCCTTGTCCACTGCACTCCTGAGGAGATCAGACATGTTTGGATTTCTGAAGAAATTAAAATGTCCAGTGCTTTGCTCCACAAGCACATTTGTCTTTCTAAATTTAAAGCAGAAAAACACGTATAAAGCAGCCAGAAACTCCTGAACACTCAGATGTACAAAGCTGAACACCTTCCCCAGGTGAAGCCCAAACTCCTCTCTGAAGATCTGGGTACACACTCCTGAGTACACTGACACTTCTCTGACATCAATGCCACACTCTCTCAGGTCTTCCTCATAGAAGATCAGGTTTCCTTTCTCCAGCTGCTGGAAAGCCAGTTTTCCCAGTGCCAGGATACTCTCTCTGGTCTGCTGAGGATCAGGGTCATGTTTCTGATGGTACTTTTCATCCTTGTGTTTGATCTGAAAGATCAGGAAGTGTGTAAACATTTGAGTCAGAGTCTTGGGGATCTCTCCACTCTCTGCTTCACCCAACATTCTCTCTAGAACAGTGGCTGAGATCCAGCAGAAGACTGGGATGTGGCACATGATGTAGAGGCTTCTTGAAGACTTCACGTGTCTGATGATTTTATTGGCCAGGCTCTGATCACTGATCCTCTTCCTGAAGTACTCCTCTTTCTGAGGATCATTAAACCCTCGTACCTCTGTTACCTGGTCTACACACTCAGGGGGGATCTGATTGGCTGCTCCTGGTCGAGAGGTTATCCAGAGAAGAGCAGAGGGAAGCAGATTCCTCTTGATGAGGTTCGTCAGCAGAACATCCACTGAGGCTGACTGTGTCACATCACACAATCTCTCATTCTTCTGGAAATTTAGAGGAAGTCGACACTCATCCAGACCATCAAAGATCAACACCACTTTGTAGGAGTCACAGTCTATTGATTCTAGTTCTCTTATTTCTGGGAAAAAGTGATGAAGAAGATTCATCAGACTGAGATTTTTCTCCTTCATCAGATTCAGCTCTCTAAAGGGAAGTGGAAACATGAAGGTGATGTCCTGATTTGATTTTCCTTCAGTCCAGTCCAGAATGAACTTCTGCACAGAGACTGTTTTTCCAATTCCAGCAACTCCTTTAGTCAGCACAGTTCTGATGGACTTGTACTTAAAGAGGTCATTACAGTTGATGGGTGTCTCCTGTGGTGCTGGTCTCCTGGACACTGTCTCAATCTGTCTCACCTCATGTTCATTATTGACGTCTCCACTCCAACCCTCTGTGATGTAGAGCTCTGTGTAGATCTCATTCAGAAGTGCTGATCTTCCATGCTGTGAGATTCCTTCATTAATTCTTTTAAACTTGTCTCTCAGGTTGGATTTCAGCTTTGTCTGATACACGAGTTCTAATAAACAGTAATAACATGTTTTAATGCAGAATCACTGAGCACTATATAAAATGTAAAATTCTTTCAAATGCTGCTGTTCATTCCTGATTCATCTACTAAATATTATTGAAGGAACAGGACCATTGTACAGAGTGACCACAAGCTGGACCATGAACAGAACAGAAAAGCAGCAGATGTACATGATACTAAAATCAAAGTTCAAACTAAAAGTCTTCATATCTAAAACTATTTCCTCTCTCTAAAGTGAACCTGATGGAATAAAGCCATGGCTCAGAGCTCTTACTGTTCTGCAGTGTGTTAGCGAGATCTGTGTGCTTCATGTTCTTCAGGAAGTGCAGTGTGATCTTCAGAGCTCCCTCTCTGACACTGTGCAGATCCTCCTCATCCTCCACCTCCCTCTCAGTGCATGCTGGGTAATCTGGACTCAGGAGCTTCCTAAACCTCTTCAGCTCATTCTTTATCAGAGTGATGACTTTGTGTTCCAGCTCCTGGTCAGAAACACACAGGAACAGATCTAAATATTAGAATCTTACACAGTGAATGGTGCTTTGTTAATGATTTTGATTATGAAAATAATAAAAGTCTCTTCCTCTTGCCTTTAGTTACAACTGAAATTCTGATTATTCATACAAGTGATTACCCATAATTCTACTGGACATCAAGAAATGACAAGGTATGACAACACACACATTACACACTATAAAACACACACACACACACATTACACTCTATAAAACACACACACACACACACACACATTACACACTATAAAACACACACACACACACAAACACATTACACACTATAAAACACACACACACACACACACACATTACACACTATAAAAAACACACACACACACACACACACATTACACTCTATAAAACACACACACACACACACACACATTACACACTATAAAACACACACACACACACACATTACACTCTATAAAACACACACACACACACACACACATTACACACTATAAAACACACACACACACACACACACATTACACACTATAAAAAACACACACACACACACACATTACACTCTATAAAACACACACACACACACACATTACACACTATAAAACACACACACACACATTACACACTATAAAAAAAAACACACACACACACACACATTACACTCTATAAAACACACACACACACACACACATTACACACTATAAAACACACACACACACATTACACACTATAAAACACACACACACACACACACATTACACTCTATAAAACACACACACACACACATTACACACTATAAAACACATACACACACACACACATTACACACTATAAAACACACACACACACACACACACACATTACACACTATAAAACACACACACACACACACACACACACATTACACACTATAAAACACACACACACACACACACATTACACACTATAAAACACACACACACACACACACACACACACACACACACACATACACACCTTGAATATGGAGTCCAGCTGATTTCTGCTGATGTTTGATTTCTTCTTTTGTGGTCTGTGAACAAATAAAACACATCATGTAATATGGACTATATGTATTCATAGCTGCAGAAATCACAGTAATAAATACAGAGACAGATATTTAACACTATCCTCTTAACACAATACACTGATTTCAGGATTTCATCACTGACACTAACATGTTTAGAAACAAATGATTGAATTAATGAATAAAATGATTTATATTGTCATTAATATCCCAGGTGTAAATGTTCTTCTGTAGCACCACAGACCCTCCAGCTCAGGGACTGCAGGCTGAACTGACCTCTTAAAGCAGTTGTCCTCACTGCCGGACCGAGAGCTGCAGCACTGCACAGTTTAGTGTTTTACTGCTTCAACACCTGATAAAGCTCATGAAGGGCTTCATAATGAGACCAGTGAGTTTGATCAGGTGGAACACTGCTGTAAAACACCTCACTATACTGACCTCACATCAGTAGAACTGTCTCTGTCTCTGAAGAGAATTGGACGATCCATTGACTGGTCACTCTTCATGGACACACAGCTGGGTTCTGGTGAGTCTGATCTCTTTCCCTCCATCATTCTAGAATTCCAACAGAAATATCAGCAATAATTAATCCTCTGCTGTCTCAGCACTGTTAAACACTGTGTTGATCATTAAACACCAATAATTCCATCTTTTTAATTCAGCTCCAGTCTGCACACTTCTTCAAACAGGAGACACGCCTCATACCTCAGGAATTACACTGAGGTCAGGAGTCCCAATCACAGAGAACTGACTCCGCTGGGTCTTAAAGCCTGTCGAGTTCACTGACTCAAAGCTATGCTGCTCTTCTGCTCCACATTACACAGTCCTTTTTACTCTTCTCTCACTGAATGATTTCTCTAAACTGTTCTTAGATCAGATCAGTGATCTATTCACTGCTATTAAACACCTTAAACCAAAGTTTAGTTCCTGTGTTAACTAGTGAGTGTTTAGAGATACAGATCTGTTCCCATGAGACGGTGTGTATTTATTGCTGGTGAATGTAAAAGTTACTGACCTCTCGTCTTTCTTTAAGTCCTGTTTTCCAGACACACTCATGTTGGAGGTCATGTCTCCTTCTCCAGATTACAGCAGGACACACGTTTACTTCACTCCAACATCGGTGTGTTAAATCAAACACTATACACACGATATCAAGTCATAAAACAACCTGTGTACATTAAAAACTTCAGTACAAACCAACAAAACTCCTTATATTAACTCTAAACGTCTTCATTTAGAGCGTTTATATATCAGAGCTTTAGCTTTTACTCCTGGAATATTTTATTTTCATCTCGGAACAAAATGGAGCAGCTGAGTTTCACTTTCATCTAACGGTTTATTCTGCAGAGGGGGAGGGGCAGGGACGCAGCCGCGCACGCGCACATATGCACACACACACTCTCTCTCTCTCTCTCTCTCTCTGTGGTTCTGGTTTGTTTATCAATGATGGATTGACTGCTGAAAATAAATCATTAAAAATAGGTGTATTTATGTCAGTCTGTAAGAGTGTAGTGGGAAAAGATTTTAGACACTCTCTACATTGTTCTATTAGTAACACTACTTCTCCTAGGGCTGATAATTCCCTGCTTGTTGAAATGGGGAGCAACTTATTCCCCAAACAGGAGAGCCAGCAAACACAGAACCTTCTCCTAACATTAGCATAGGATTCCCCTTTGATTATTTTTTCAAAACCAAATAATAACCTTCTAGGAACGTTCTCTAATGGTTATTTTTAGGTTTTATTTTCATGACCATTAGGGAGTTTTTGATAAAGGAACTCAGTATAAACAATAAATGGATGTGATTTGAGGTAAACATGCATTAATGACAGAGACATGTTAAAAATCTAAACATTCCCAGCTGAAGCTAATTTAAATGATTTAGATGTAAACACATACAGATCTCCAGCCAAATCAAGTGTGTGTACAATTAAAAGATTCATTATTTAATTTAATTCATCTGAACTACAATCAGTTACGTAGTTCCAGGGGCGTTTCTAGGATTTGAAAACATCAGGGGCCAAAACATCAGGGGGCAATTAGGGACAGGGGGTAAGCCAGAATAACACGTTTTGTAAGGGCATTTTTATGTAATATTGTTTAATAATAAAAACAAATTAACACAAATACTATGTAACTTTATAAAATTTCATTCAATCTTTTTTCTGACTCCTCCCATCATTTCAGAGTCCTGCTACTGAAAACGGAGTTCATTAATTCATTACATTTTCTCTCTCACAGGTATGCCATGCAATATTATAGATCCTTTATTATTTTTTATTATTATTTTACAATAATCTATATTATACACCTCTTATTCCTCATTTATGCTGCCACTACTGTATGTATTATTCTTTCTTTCTTTTTTGCCTCTCTTCTCTTCTCTTCTCTTCTCTTCTCTTCTCTTCTCTTCTCTTCTCTTCTCTTCCTGTTCTCTCATCTGTCCTGCTGCTTGTATCTTGTCTACTTCATGCTCTTGGTGACTTTTCTATCCTATTTCTTTGAGGGTGGAATCATCAGAGAGTATCTCCGAGACTGGACTTGAGTAAAACGGTCAGTTACCATACTAGTATTTCTAGTGCTGAGAATTCCTTTATCAACAGACAGAACAGCTGAATGATGGAGTCTGTTCTGGTCCATTGTTCACCTAAGTCCTGTCTGTATTTTAACTTAAATACTGCATTAGTGGAATAATAGAAATCATGATGTTCAGACTGTAATGTCTTAGTGTTTCAACAGTTTATATTTCATTTAGATCTATCTTTAGGCTTATTTAATTTAAGGCTTTTGTACATATTGGTTATGGAATAATATTCTAAAGGGTCCTATATGTCAGGGGTTTATAGGTGTAGGACATTAAAGTATCGCGAGAGCAGTTCTAGCCCATATTCCAGCGCACACTCTCGCGGTATTTTGGCCTGTGTGTGTGTGTGTGTGTGTGTGTGTGTGTGTGTGTGTGGAGAGAGATGTCAGTCAAAATCGCGTACAGTAAACGGCAACAGCGCTCAACTAAACCGAACAACATTTACTTAATTCCTCTACACTCCGGGGGCAAAAAGCCCCGAATGAATAGGCCCAGGGGCGTCGTCACGCTAACCATCTTTAATCTATTTATTTTAACTTTCCAGGTTACAGCTTCTGTCCTGAATACAATCTCTTTGTACGGTAGAAAACAGCACATAAGGCAGTATTTCAGTACATCGCTAAAATAAAGAATACAAACGCCCTTTTCTCTTTACTTACCCTGCCAGGGCGCGTTGGTGCGAAGAGGAAGTGGGTTGCCAGTTACATCAAAACTCCCGTAAAGCAAAGTCTGCTTTAAACTCTCCCACAGGAAGGAATGCACAGGCGGGCAACAAATTGCAGTTGAAAAAGGACTTGTGCCCACATACAGCAACTAAAAAAAAGAAAAGGAGATCATTCTTTTTTTAAAGAATTTATTCATGTGACGTTTGGTAACATAAGAAACTGCTGTAGTTGACTAAACTTGGAGGTATGGCAATAAAGAGGACACGAGATGCGTGTCAAAAAAAAATCAGTTTCTCCTTCGTCTCGTGTGATATTCAGTTACACACTGTTGAATTTATACAAAACACTAAACCTCCCTCTAAAATGGTGTTCTTGTCAATTGCATGAAAACAGAAGCACAAAGAACAATGCAGTGTCTGCACTGATACTGACAGTGACACAACCATGGCCATCCACAGTTTAAGAAAGCATTACTTTTTGTAATTTTTGCCTCTTGTGGTAAGCCTTTAGTTTATATCTGCAAACTGCTGATCTTCATTCCATCATTTTATTCATTCCATCATCACTTTTCCTCACTCTTAGTCTTCACTGGATCATCTCCCATGTTTCACCCGTTTCCCTAGCTAATTATCCTTCCAATTAGTCTTTCTAGCCATTTCACAATGAGCTTATCAATTAACGACGTGTATTTATTTATCCATCCATTTTCCTGGTCTTTTCCTCCATCTCTAAAAAAGTAGCTTGTTTTTTGTTCCCTTGTCAAGTTTATATATTCTCCCGGCATTATTATCATAAAGATTAAACATTTCTCTCTCCTTTTTTTAAAAAAAAAAATACAAACCAAATAAAACACATTACTAGATTTTATTACTAGATCCTGAATAATACGTAACTGGCAACCTGAACAGTCTCCATACTTTCACTTTCGAGAATTGAGTGCGTCAGTCTCTTTCAATGGCTGAATCTGAAATATCTTCCTACCCTATATGCAAGTGCCCTAAATAGTGCAGTAAATGGTTTCCATATATACAGTGTGTAGTGCACTTTAAACACCATGGTGGTGTAATTGGAACACGGCCATTGCCGTGTGCAGTGTTTGTCTGCTAGTGTGACGATGTACACTTGGGGGTGGGGGGAGAGGATGTCCGGTGTTCTAACAGTTTATCCTACATTATCAGATTTTCCTACCGGAGCGCAAAATGATAGTTAGAACCATCGGTTTTTCCTACTTTATCAGAAAATCCTAGCCATATAAACGGGGAGTTTTGAACTGAAGTGCACTACATAAAGAAATCCTACCCCACGTCAGGGTAGCACAGTTTTATGGGGTGAAGTGACAGTGGTGGACCGGCAGGGTCAGCAAGTCCTTCTCTACTGGACTAAACAGCAGTGATCTGAATATTTAATATATTTTTCCATGATTGTGTATTAAATTATTCCCAATAGTCTATTATCTACATTTCATAGCTTTTCTCTCGGTTGTGCTGCTTCCAGTAGTGTATATTTATGATAAGAGTATTTATCCAATCATATTTCAGCTAGTGGATGACATCATGTGTTGCCAGAGTGAAAGAAATCTGCTTTAAGGCCTTCAGAATCAATAGTGCAGGCGTCTGGAGCTTAAAATAAGTGGCAATGAAATTGTTACCTTAACCAATCAGATTTCGAGTTGGCATCACTGGGGCCATCCAGCAGGCATACGATTACGTCAGCAATTTCCCGTCTTTTGATTGGATAGTTGGAGTAGTCAGAGGCAGCGACCCGCCCATTAACATTGTTTCTATATTCACTGCCTCTCATTTCGGATGCTGCGTCCTCCGGAGATTGCAGTTTGCTGCATAATTCATCTAGAATGTCTTTTTTGAAAAAAGTAACTGTAATAAAATGGACTATTCCTTTTGAGGTGTGAAATACTGTAGACTAATTTCTTTTTTACTTTGTTATTTAATGGGTGATTAGTATCTATTGCCGTGGCGTCCAGGGGCGATTCTAGAATTTTCATTTGAGGGTATAATAGTAATAAATAAATAAATAAACAAATAAATAAATAAAATAATGGTTTGACTAACTTGGTAGGATGGTAAACGTATTGCATTTCACTGTATTGCATAGATGTGTATAACATTTGAGTATTAAACAAGCCAAATATGAGTCTTCCTGATTTCACACTCACACACAGACACACACACACGTCCTCTGATCCTCACTCTGTGATGCCATGGTCTGTGGATTGAAGAACACAATGAAAGTCAGGGAAGAGCCGAAGTCTGCTGCTGTTTCCATATGAAGTTTAAAGGGGACTGAGGAGATCACCAATTTGTGTAGAGTTTATGGAGAATCGCAGAATTTTAGGAGGGCTGAGTAGAAAATGGCCTAGCGACGCTCAAGGTGGCGTAATGATGGTATAGAGGTGGATTAATTCAGGAAGGACACCAGTGAAGGCCTAGGTGTGAAATGCATGGCTCCCCCACTGTGAAGTGAGAATAGAGACCGAATAAATGAACCAAAAGTTATTTTGTGGTGGAACTGGACAAACTGACCACACAAAAGTACAACTGGTACCCAAATATTTAGTTGTAGATTAACCAAAAAGAAAAAGAAAACGTGTTTCACAAACACTTTGTACAAATGAAATCAGTCAAATCAAACTGATCCTTAGGATCAAAATATGCACAGTGAAAGTGTGTCCATCAGTCACACTGCCCATCGGTCACACTGTCCATCAGTCACACTGTCCATCAGTCACACTGCCCATCGGTCACACTGCACTGGTCACACTGCACCTACAAGTATAAAAAAGTAATAAATTAGCAATATGAGAGAATCTATTGCAGACAGGAAAAAATCTAAATATTTGTACAGTTTGTCCAAATACATGTACATAACAATTTACACTTAACTGCAATTGTTAGTGTGTGCTTTTATGTGTACATGTGTGTAACACTGTAACCCTTGATAAGTAATCCAACTTTACATAGATTTTGTTGTATGTATTTAATGCAAAGATTTACCATTTTAATTAGGCTTTTGTCAGCATCACCTTCCAACATGACACAGTAGTCCGATGCCTAAACAAACACAAGTTCCCATAAGCTTTTTGTGCTTCTACCATGAAATATGCGTGACTGAGGTAACAGCATGTGGGAGATAATTTTGTAAATGAGGATATATGTATGAGGTGTGTGTTTGATGTAGTGTGAAATAATCAGGGGACAGCAGGAGTGAGTTCTCAGGTAAGGTTTATTCGTTAGGTCGTTTGAGCTTAAGAACAATATAAGGTTTAACACGGCATGTTGGCCGGTCACGGGCCTTGCACACAGGCTGCAAGGGCTTTGAAGAACAAATAGTTGTATCAATGATGTCAGTCTGGCAGGCCTTCTCTGCGGTACCAGGCTTTCCAAACTTGGACCAATCAATGGCAGAGACGTACCCTAGATTATTATGGTCAATCTTCGCTCCACTGGTACCTTGAGCAGCAGTGATCTCATCATGAAGTAAACGCAGCGCGTGTTGGATGGCAATGGTGGTACCAGGCGAAATATTTAGAGAACATACGTAGAAGACAGCGGATAAATCAGAAAAGCCGTGAAGTGTAGAGTGTAATAAAAGAAAGGGTGTTGGCCCCTGAAGGACTGAGAACTTACCCATGCTGTCTCCTGAAGAAGAATGAGGTGTTGGTGAGAGTGAGGCTGAAGACAATCCCACTGGTGGGGGTGGAAACGCCCAATTTTTAATATAATGATTTAGGGAAGTTTAATTATAATGGTATTTGAAAAGTTGTAAATTCAAAGATAATGGTGTAAAAAAGAATCTAAAAGGTCTAAAAAAGAAAGATGGGTGGGATTGTCTAGGCAAAGAACCAGTGACGTGATGCATTGGGAAGATAAGGGAAATGTATATAAAGGCTGTAGTTGGAGTTCCCAGAGAAGAGGTTGTTGGGACGTTCATGCGTGAGCATCTCAATTCTTGTGTCAGCGCTGATTACAAAATAAAATCTCTTATCTGCATTCATCTACTCTGCTTGATTGGCTTATTTAGTTTTGAGGCCTTACTAACTATGAGTCTCACTTAGACTGAGCTGTCGGGTCAGTGTGGAGCTGGAGTCAGATTTTAGTAGTGAGTACAGTAGAATTTTTATTCCACATTGTTTTGGTGACCCCGACGTGATATCAAAGAAAACGAGATTGGCACAGAGAGAACAACAGAGCCCCAGACCTGGGACCTGAGGCTGCGGCCGCCGCCCACGGACCAGACACGGGATCCAACTAGGACAGAGGTAAGGCAGAAGCCTGTTTAACTGAATTTCTGCATTAGTTGTGTGTGGTCTGGGGAGGCGGAGGCGCTCGGCCCAGGGTCGGATCAGCTCTGCTCCAACCTATTGAGGCAGAGAGGCAGAGTGAGTGTGAGTTAAAACCACATAGAGTGACATGATAAATTGCATGTTTTGTATTGAAAAGACTAGATGATGTCAGATGTATGAATGTGTAAAGGCCTGTATGATCGAAAGTCCTGGTGGGTTCCAGGTGGTATGAGAGAAATTCCTGTGAAAAAGACCTTATTTGGACGCAAACGGAGCGTTTAGTAGCAGAATAGTAAGTTCTGTGAACGTGAACACCGTCACTGGAAAAAGAAAAATAAGTGTCAAGTAGCAGGTGATAAGAGAGAAGAGTAAAATTCCTGGATCCGGGTAGTAGTGAAAGGAAATAAGAGAGGAAAAGAGAAATATAGTGAAAATTCCCGGATCTAGGTGTAAGAGAAATAAGAGATAAAGAGAATATAAAGAAAAAAAGCGCTGAATAGAAAAATTCTGGATCCAGGCGGTAGGAAAATAAAGAAAAAAACAAAGAATAAGGAGAGAGGCCTGCTGTCGGCCTTTGTCTGTTGTCTGTCCTGATTGTATTGCATGCAGTGTGTGGGTGTGTTGAGTGCGAGGGGCTGTGTGAGTGTGAGTCCATGAGGAAAATAAATGGTGATTGGGTGTGCGCACTGTAAATAGCACTGTATTAACCTTTTGTCTACTAACACTATTACTGTGAGATTATAGGAAAACCAGTGTGTACATGCATGCACATTGATATGGAATGTGATATATGAAACAGGTGGGGGATGATAGGGCTGAAGTTGAAAAGGAACGGCAACAGAGTGAGAAAATAAGGCAGAAGTCTTTGTGAGAGTAAAGGAATCACCGTGTATGGTTGTAATCATACTAAGGTTTGATATATATGTTTTAGAGGTGCATTACGTGAGAAATGAAGGGAAAGTAAGGGTAGTGATGGTGTGGACCAGAATAGCCTTTAGAATAAATCTTATAGTGAAGCGGGCGTCCACATACCGCAAGTGAGGACCTAGTGCCAAGTGTGAGCTAATGTTTCATCTCAATTTGTTGTGCACTCATTGAATTGGATGAATACGTGTATCTGTCGCTCGTATAATTGTTCCACCCTCTACTGACGTGAAAGTGTGGTTTGACATCCATGGGGTCCATGTGAAGATGTAGCACACCGAAGGACACTATTGCTCCTGAATGGTGGAAGTGTTTGTATCCGCCTACACGGGACGACACCGTGTGAGTGCTTACTTTACCGTTCCGGAGGAACTAAGTGAGGAAATTCCCAATATTATCACAGAAAGAGCAAAAACTCGCGGATTAGAGCTAAGTCTTAGCAGTCCACTACCATTCAAGCGAATTGGCTATAGGTTTCCAAATAGGTTTGAAAGGGAGTTCGCGGAGGCAGCACTAGAGTTGTTGAGGAAGGAAGCTGGGAAACTCCTGGTTAGGGTCAATTTAATGTGGCCTATGACCCCAAGAGGTCCTCAATACACGGAAGTTTGGATTAGCATGTGGAAGTTGGGGCAGGATCGTAGGTTGTGGAAGTGTTTCATTGCAGGAAGTTTAACAGTAGACCCTCAGGTGATGATGAAGAATTAAAAAGAACAAGGGTGTGTGTGTGTGTGGAAAAAGTTTGAGTGCTTTCTGGAGTGGTGGAGAGGTGTGTGTGTGTGTGCGGGGGCATTGTGCCAAGAAAGAGTGAGTAAGAGCGGAGACATCCCCCTAGAAGGAGGAATTTCATACAGAATAAGTGAGGGAAAAGAGTTGTACATATGAATAGGCTGAGGAGTTCAGCGGCTAGAGACACGGTTTGTGGACTTGGGATGAAATCAAAAGTGGCTGAAAGCAGGCTTAGCGAGGGAGGGATATTGTGTGATCAGCAGAAGGGAATACTCAGGAAAAATCCACCTAAAACTTGGGTCTGCATTCTATTGGGCCACTCAGTGAATTGTAAAAAGTGTGACCCAGATAATACAACATTACCCTTATTGAAGTGTTGAACTATTATATTGACACCATATACTGCATGCGCACTACTGTTTTCTTCAGCTGTATGGCCTTTCGCCAAGACTTGGAGATAGAAACAAGGGGAATACGCACACACTTTTGGGATGAGCGGACATATAAAGCTTTGCCATTAGCACTGATGAGCATGAGAATGCAAACTAACCGAATTACGCATCTAACCCCGCATGAAATGCTTACAGGATGACCTATGCCTGTGCCTTATCTACGAGGGCCCTATAAGGGCCCTTCGCTGGAGCAGCTTGAAAGTGAGCTTGGCAACTATGTGAAGCACTTGACTGAAATACACCGAGCTATATTCCAACAGGTGAAAGGTGCTACGGAGGGAAGGACGAGCGAAATTGACGAGGAGCTGAGGACTGTGAAACCAGGAGACTGGGTGTATGTCAAGGTCTTCAAGAGAAGATGGAATGAGCCCAGATGAGTTGGACCACTAAAAGTTGTCTTAGCTACTCCAACAGCCGTAAAGGTCGAAGGTAAGACTGCTTGGTTTCATCTAAATCACTGTTGCAGAGCACCAGATCCAGGGGCTGGAGCGAGACGTGAAAGAGCGCAGGAGCAGGATCCACTGATAAGGGAATTCGAGACGCAAAGGCGTGATCCAGCTGTTCCCGCCTCACAACCCCCTTCGGTACAAGCGCCCCACCCGCAGAGCCAGGAGTATCAACCGTGGGAGAGTCTAGCAGAACAAGAAGAAGACGACCCAAGGGAAGGGCCTTCACAACAAGATGTGGGAGATACAGGACCTGCCTATAGAACTAGAGCCCGTGCACGGCGAGAACACTGAAAGAGAAGAGAGAGAGAGGAACGATGAGCAAGAAATAAATGAAGCGGAAGGAAACGGTGATCGAATCAACAGAACGGACTGGGGCTTATTGGTAATTGTAATAATAGCACTGCTGTGTATAGGACTATGGACATACACACTTATACGAGTCTTTGGTGATGATGAACAAATGAATGATGAAACTAGGGGAATATATTATATTGAGCAATCACCAACAACACTGCCCAGAGTACGCAGAGACACGGCACAGTCAATGAGCCTCATAAGTAGATTAGACCAGGAGTTGTGGACAAACAACTTGTTTTACCAATGGCTAAGTTACACAGCACACGAAGCAGGAAACACCTCGTGCATAGTGTGCCATGACAGGACATCGCGAGCTCCCAGGGTTTTTCCAACAAGAGGACCAGAAGGTTGTAACAGCACCAAGCACAACCTACGCCACCTATGCCCATTCGTTTGTCTTATGCATTCTATCTCATGTGCTTACGGCCCAACCAGGTTGAAGAAGTTGAATAGCACCTGTGAGTATGAGGAGATCGGGACTGAGGGACATCCGCCCATCAGAGTGAGTGAGCGTCAGGGACAGAGATACCCATTCTGTGTATGTTCAAACGGATCACAGGTGTTTGTCGGCAACATTTCTAAAGACTGTGACATGACGGCAGATACCAAAGGATTGAAGATTACCATGTGGAGACAGTGGAGGAAGGACTATATTGATCTGAACCAGCCTGACCTATCTAATGGGACTAGGCCGCTGGCTGATGTATTCTGGTATTGTGGATATAGTGTTGCTAGGCAGACCCTGCCACCCGGATGGGGAGGATGCTGTGCAACAGTGGTGCTGACAGGAAAACTAACTGTGCTGCAAGAAAAGGAGATTAATGCATCAGGTCGACGAATTAAGCGCGACTTGGGACGATTTGACAGGAGCAGTGGGGTTTATGTGGATTGGAGAGGGGTTCCGGTGGGAGTCCCTGATGAACATGCTGCCATTGGTCGACCAGGAGCAGGAGCACTGACCTTTTTCTTGCCATGGGCACAGATTGGTAAAAACGTGAGATGGATTAACTACATTTGGTACAATCAACAAAGGTTCATGAACTACACAATACAAGCATTGGATTTGATTCAAGAACAACTACATGCAACATCTACCATGGCCTTACAGAACAGGCTTATCCTGGACACCATGAGGGCCCCGGAAGAAGGAGTGTGTACCATGTTTGGAGACCAATGTTGTACTTACATTCCAATGCACACTGGTCCAGAGGGTAACCTGAGTAAAATATTGAGGCAGATGAAAGATCTTAGAGATGAGCACGTAGAGAACACATATAAACCAACAAATGATTGGCTGGCATGGTTGTTCTCCTCAAATTGGAGAGCCATCATACTTAGGATAGGAACAGTTGTAGGTGTGGTTTTGGTAATACTTGCAGTTCTGTTGTGTTGTGTAGTTCCACTACTGCGTTCCATGATTACACAGATAACGCACACATTGTTTGGCCAATATGTTCAGATGACACATGAGATTGAGTCTCCGTCTAAACCCAGCAATGGCAGTGATGAATTGGACTTAATAAAGATGATTGCATAATGGAGGGGGATTGGAGGCATATATGGAGGTATTTATGGGGTAGGTTGTTGAAAAACAATTTGGGGGAGTGGGAGCCAAATGTAGGATTGCTAGAGTACCCTTTTATAGACAGACGTACATCGGTGAGGGAGATTTACGCAGACAGGATGTACATCACAGAGATACAAACATTCGCATACACTCCGAGGCAGACAGCGCAGTTACCTATTGTGGTAGAACATGCACATCATAGTGTAGAACGGTTGCTTAATCTAGCGTACAGGAGGAAGAGAAGGTTCGGAATATGGATAGGCGTTCCTCTTAGAAAGAGGGTAGAGGTCATTACAGTCAAGTTAGGGGAAGATGTATTGTGGACCAATGTTCCTAGACGAATGATGGAGCTGCTGAGATCCTTGCCGTTCCAATCATCGGGCGGGGGCTAAGTGATGTGCTAGTAACCTCTCCTTAGCCCCCCAACGGCCCCTCTATGTGGCGCAAAGTCACATGGGCAGAAGAACAACAGGGGACATCATAAAAGGATGTGGGATATGTTATGTCGGCGTGTCGTATTATATTGTGTTTTAAGTCACTAATGTTTATGCATGCAACACTATTATCATTTACGTGTGTTTTGAGATACTACTGATGAAAAAGCGTAATCAGCTTCTTATATGAATCTATCCGTATGCCGAGTGTCAAATGTGCCGGGATCACTGGAGAAGTCTTATAATGACTACTGAATGATTGAATGTTACTCATTTATGCATCTTAATGACAACTGCTGATTTATGGTTAAAGGGAACATAATAATAATGATTCAGGCTTATTGGTCGTGTGGGAACGAGTGGTAGACATTACTGAATGTGTTATAAACATAGAGTTAGTTGATACTTAATGTTTGCACACTTGAAGCTCTCTGCAGGTACAGTGGCTGGGTAGGTAAGGTGATGAGATCTCGAGAGTGACTGAGGACAGAGTGACTGAGGTCCCAATCTGGCTCATGGTACAGATCCCAATAATGCCCTACTGAAGAATCAAGAGAAGACAGACCAGCAACACAAAAGCCACACCAGAGTCACCAGAGAGGTGTTGGGCAACGGGAAAGCTGCTACCCAAAAAAACAGGGGGCAGCCGGTGACCAGAGAAGAAGGCCGGTTAGCCAAAGACGGGTAAGATCTCACTGGGTGGGACAACCTAAGGCAGGCACGGTCGTGCTGCTGGTCACCGGGCGTGAAATGGAAACAACGTGGATTGCGTGTAACCAGGGGAATACCTGGTGAGTAGGGTTGGGATCCAGGTAGGTATGAAATTGATTGGCGAATGTGAGAGAACGAGTGAGGTGGGCGATAGCAAGACTGAGAAGAACTACATGCAGTGGTACCTGCACAGAGCTTGGAGTACTTATTACATTCCTTAACGAGTATATAATCCAAATGCAATTGTTTACTAGCACCATGATAGTAGTAAAACACTGAAAACGAATCATACGAGTATATAATCCTTGTGCTGATTTATGTACGTATATAAGGCATGTATGCATAGCGTCTGAACAAGTTGAGTGTGTTGTGACTTGAGTCACAAAAGGGGGGAATGTGGGAGATAATTTTGTAAATGAGGATATATGTATGAGGTGTGTGTTTGATGTAGTGTGAAATAATCGGGGGACAGCAGGAGTGAGTTCTCAGGTAAGGTTTATTCGTTAGGTCGTTTGAGCTTAAGAACAATATAAGGTTTAACACGGCATGTTGGCCTGTCACGGGCCTTGCACACAGGCTTCAAGGGCTTTGAAGAACAAATAGTTGTATCAATGATGTCAGTCTGGCAGGCCTTCTCTGCGGTACCAGGCTTTCCAAACTTGGACCAATCAATGGCAGAGATGCACCCTAGATTATTATGGTCAATCTTCGCTCCACTGGTACCTGGAGCGGCAGTGATCTCATCATGAAGTAAACGCAGCGCGTGCTGGATGGCAATGGTGGTACCAGGCGAAATATCTAGAGTACATACTTAGAAGACAGCGGATAAATCAGAAAAGCCGTGAAGTGTAGGGTGTAATAAAAGAAAGGGTGTTGGCCCCTGAAGGACTGAGAACTTACCCATGCTGTCTCCTGAAGAAGAATGAGGTGTTGGCAAGAGTGAGGCCGAAGACAATCCCACTGGTGGGGGCGGAAAACGCCCAATTTTTAATATAATGATGTAGGGAAGTTTTAATTATAATGGTATTTGAAAAGTTGTAAATTCAAAGATAATGGTGTAAAAAAGAATCTAAAAGGTCTAAAAAAGAAAGATGGGTGGGATTGTCTAGGCAAAGAACCAGTGACGTGTTGCATTGGGAAGATAAGGGAAATGTATATAAAGGCTGTAGTTGGAGTTCCCCGAGAAGAGGTTGTTGGGACGTTCATGCGTGAGCATCTCAATTCTTGTGTCAGCGCTGATTACAAAATAAAATCTCTTATCTGTATTCATCTAGTCTGCTTGATTGGCTTATTTAGTTTTGAGGCCTTACTAACTATGAGTCTCACTTAGACTGAGCTGTCGGGTCAGTGTGGAGCTGGAGTCAGATTTTAGTAGTGAGTACAGTAGAATTTTTATTCCACAAGGCAAAAAGTACGGAGTTAAAACATCTTGTTTATTTGCTTTGGAAACAACAGAGTGCATGTTAGCCCATATCTTTCATCCATACCCAAGCTCTGGGTCATAGCACCTACAGTTTGCCTCAGAGTTGTGTAGCCGATGGACTGCCTCCTACAAAATACAAGTAAAAATGCTTTGTTACAAAACTTACACTGGTTCTGCCAAATGAAAGCATGGGTTATGTCATTAGAAGAATTTAGACTTACTGTGATTTTAGGACTGTGCAGCCCCGCCTCTTCCTCTTCAGTTCCTCTGTCGAGCAGCCGTTTGACTCACAGTGAGTAAGCCATTGCAAGCAGTGAGGTAAATGTAAAGAGCAAGGTAAATGTAAAGAGTGATGTAAAAATGAAAACGGTAGGCAAATCCCAGGAAAGAGTAACATCTCTGTTTACATGTTTTGGTTCTGCGCTTTGAATCGTGACCTCGTCTGTGATTGGAGGAACATACCGCGTCACCATGACCTAGCACCTGATTGGACGAGCCTCGTCACATGCGAAGTGACGTAACTAGGATTACTTTATGTAATCATTTGCTTTATACTTTGTTAGTTGTATACAATAAAAAGTATTTTCAGTTCTGTAATTTCTTCCTTAGAGCCTTAGAGATTTTTTGTTTGACTTTCATTAAATGTGTTAGATAAATAAACTGAATTGATAAAGCATTGAACAAATGTGGATTTTCTTTATTTTGGTATTTTTGTTTGTTTTTAAAAAACATTTATTTGTTTTATAAACATACATATACACTATATTGCCAAAAGTATTCACTCACCTGCCTTGACTCGCATATGAACTTAAGTGACATCCCATTCCTAATCCATAGGGTTCAATATGACGTTGGTCCACCCTTTGCAGCTATAACAGCTTCAACTCTTCTCGAAGGCTGTCCACAAGGTTTAGGAGTGTGTTTATGGGAATTTTTAACCATTCTTCCAGAAGCGCATTTGTGAGGTCAGACACTGATGTTGGATGAGAAGGCCTGGCTCTCAGTCTCCGCTCTAATTCATCCCAAAGGTGTTCTATCAGGTTGAGGTCAGGGCTCTGTGCAGGCCAGTCAAGTTCCTCCACACCAGACTCTGTCATCCATGTCTTTATGGACCTTGCTTTGTGCACTGATGCACAGTCATGTTGGAAGAGGAAGGGGCCAGCTCCAAACTGCTCCCACAAAGTTGGGAGCATGGAATTGTCCAAAATGTCTTGGTATGCTGAAGCATTCAGAGTTCCTTTCACTGGAACTAAGGGGCCAAGCCCAGCTCCTGAAAAACAACCCCACACCATAATCCCCCCTCCACCAAACTTTACATTTGGCACAATGCAGTCAGACAAGTACCGTTCTCCTGGCAACCGCCAAACCCAGACTCGTCCATCAGATTGCCAGATGGAGAAGCGTGATTCGTCACTCCAGAGAACGCGTCTCCACTGCTCTAGAGTCCAGTGACGGCGTGCTTTACACCACTGCATCCGAAGCTTTGCATTGTACTTGGTGATGTATGGCTTGGATGCAGCTGCTCGGCCATGGCAACCCATTCCATGAAGCTCTCTGCGCACTGTTCTTGAGCTAATCTGAAGGCCACATGAAGTTTGGTGGTCTGTAGCGATTGACTCTGCAGAAAGCTCTTTGCACTATGCGCCTCAGCATCCGCTGACCCTGCTCCGTCAGTTTACATGGCCTACCACTTCGTGGCTGAGTTGCTGTCGTTCCCAAACACTTCCACGTTCTTATAATACAGCTGACAGTTGACTGTGGAATATTTAGGAGCGAGGAAATTTCACGACTGGATTTGTTGCACAGGTGGCATCCTATCACAGTTCCACGCTGGAATTCACTGAGCTCCTGAGAGCGACCCGTTCTTTCACAAATGTTTGTAAAAACAATCTGCATGCCTAGGTGCATGATTTTATACACCTGTGGCTATGGAAGTGATTGGAACACCTGATTCTGATTATTTGGATGGGTGAGTGAATACATTTGGCAATATAGTTTACATATACATATAAATTTTAATTTCGCATTGTTAGACACAAAATTGAACAGGTAGCAGATCTATCTATCTATCTATCTATCTATCTATCTATCTATCTATCTATCTATCTATCTATCTATCTATCTATCTATCTATCTATCTATCTATCAATCTATCTATCTTCTTTCTTTCTTTCTTTCTTTCTTTCTTTCTTTCTTTCTTTCCTCAATCCATCAGGCTCCTCAACACCCAGGACTGAACTATACTATCAATTAATCAATCAGTCAACATCTATTTGTATAGCACCTTACAACAACTTAAAAGAGTAACTTAGAAAAGGTAATTAAAACAATCTCTATGTAACAATAAAATTTAAATAAGATAACAATGAAATGGACAAAACACAGAAAATGATTATAAGCAAAAAGCCAATTTAAATAAGTACATCTTTAGTTTGGCTTTAAACAGAGGCGGGTCAGTAATAGTACTCAACTCATAGGGAATTGTGTTCCAGAGTGTAGGACCTGCCACTGCAAAGGAGCGATCACCCGACTGTTTGTACCTTGACCGAGGGACCTCAAGTATGTTCTGGTCAGCAGACCATAAAGCTCTACTTTGTTGGTACAAGCTTACTGTCTCACACAAGTAAGAAGGTGCCAGGCCATTGATTGAATTAAAAACAAACAGCAGAAGTTTAAACTGTATCCGGAACTGTACCGGAAGCCAGTGGAGGGAATACAGGATAGGTGTGATATGCTCATGTTTACATTCATGAGTGTTAGTCAGCATATGAGCTGCAGCATTCTGCAGAAGTTGCAGGTGAAGCAGACGAGCTTGACTGACTCCAATATAAAGAGCATTGAAGTAGTCTAGCCGGGAACTGATTAAAGTGTGAATGGTTTTCTCTAAATCACTCCGACTCAGAAAGGGCTTGATCTTTGCGAGACGGCGAAGATGGAAAAATCCTGCCTTGACGACAGAGTCAATGTGTAGCTGAAAGTTTAAACTGGTGTCTAAAGTCACCCCCAAATTTTTGACTGCTTGGCTAAAATGAGGGGCTGGGGAATCAAGGCCAGCAGCAACAAAACTGGGAAGGTTGGAGGTGCCAAAAAGAATAAATTCTGTTTTACTCTCGTTCACACAGAGACAATTTTGTGACAGCCAGAGTTTGATGTCATGCAAACATCTGTTGATCGATTCAAGAGCATCAGAAGAATTTGGCACAACTGGCAGATAGATTTGTAAATCATCTGCATAGAGATGAAACAAAACATTGTGCTTTGAAATAATCAACCCTAATAGCAACATGTATAGAGAAAATAGAACAGGGCCCAAAATGGAACCCTGTGGAACACCAGAGGTCAAAGGGGCTGGGGAGGAGGAAAGATCACCAATCATAACAGAGAAAGTCCTATTTGTTAAATATGACCTAAACAATTGTAGTACGGGACCTCTACTAAACTAAGCTCTCTCTCTCTCTCACACACACACACACACACACACACTCAGTACTGTACAAGACTAAAGAGAACTGAACTGTACAAAACTCTCTGTCTCACACACTCTTTCACCTGTGTGGACACACACACAACTTTTATTGTTCACTATTTATTGCACTACCTCAAACTCTATTATTATTTCATTATGCTGCTATGTTTATATTTATGTCCTTGTCTATTTCTATTTGCACTACCTCAACTGCTGAATAGAAGTTTATTGTCATTGTACCATTTGCATGTACAACGAAATGTAAAAGTGCCAACCAGTCAAAGTGCAGCAGTCATACATACATTCAAACAATTAAAAAAAATAATAATAATAATAATTAGTATATAAAAAATAAATAAATAGGCACGGAAAATTGTTTCACATCTCATGAAAACAGTGTTTTTGATTATTGTGAGTGGTTATGGCTGTTGGATAAAAACTGTTTTTTAGTCTGTTTGTCCTGGCTCTGATTGTCCTGTATCGCCTCCCTGATGGTAACAGTTCAAACAGATCATATCCGGGGTGTGATGTGTCTTTGAGGATGCTTTGGGCTTTCTTAATACAGTGCGAAGAGTGTAGATCTTCCAGTGTTGGGAGAGGGCAGCCGACGATCTTCTGTGCCATGTTTATGACCCTCTGGAGCGCTTTCCTCTGAGCCACTGTGCAGCTGTAGAACCATACGCCAAAGCAGTAGGTTAGGATGCTCGCTACGGAGCACCGATAGAAGGACACCAGTAGTCTCTGAGTGACGTTGTTCTTCCTCAGCGCCCTAAGGAAGTAGAGTCTCTGCTGGGCCTTTTTCAGCAGCTCAGAGGTGTTTGTGCTCCAAGTCAGGCCCTCCTCTATCTGGACTCCCAGAAACCGGAAGTCAGCTACCCTCTCTACACAGTCAGCACTGATGGAAAATGGGGTAATGTCCATTTTTTTCCTCCTGCAGTCAATGATCAGCTCCTTGGTCTTTGTGGTGTTGAGGAGCAGGTTATTCTCCTTACACCACCATGAGAGCCGCTCCACCTCGTCCCTATAAGCTGACTCATCCCCTCCTGATATGAGTCCCACCACCGTAGTGTCGTCTGCAAACTTCACAATGGTGTTGCTATGGTGAGCGGGGGTGCAGTCATGGGTATAAAGACTGTAGAGCAGGGGGCTCAGAACACAGCCCTGTGGGGAGCCGGTGCTGAGGCTGAGGGCTGTAGAGGTGTGTCGGCCCACTCTGACCCTCTGACTGCTATCAGACAGAAAACTATTAATCCACGTGCAGGTGGAGTGTGGAAGCCCCAAGTCCTTAAGCTTGTCCACCAGTTTGATGGGAAGAATGGTGTTAAATGCCGAGCTATAATCCACAAAGAGCATCCGGACGTAGCTCCCCTGCTTCTCCAGGTGGGAAAGTGCAGCATGGAGGGCTGTGGCCACGGCGTCCTCTGTGGATCTGTTTCCCCTTTAGGCAAACTGGTGAGTGTCGAAGCTTGGTGGCAGGAATGATGTAATGTGACTCCGGACCAGTTTTTCGAAGCACTTCATTACCACTTGTGTGAGTGCAACTGGCCGGTAGTCACTCAGGCTCGAGATGTGAGATTTCTTTGGTAATGGGACTATGGTGGAGGATTTCAGACACGGTGGGACAGTGGACAGGGCCAGCGACTGGTTGAAGATCTTGGTGAAGATTCCAGCCAGCTGATCCGCACAGTCTTTCAGTACCCGGCCAGGGATGCCATCCGGTCCAGCAGCCTTCCTTGGGTTCACGGACCTCAGCGTATGCCTAACTTCCCTCTCGTTGACTATGAGGGTTAAGCTGCTCAGGGCCTTGGGGTGTGGCGTGGCTGTCTCTGGTGGCTCCACCTCAAAGCGTGCAAAGAAGAGGTTTAGCTCCTCTGCCAGTGTGGCGTCACCATCAGCAGCTCCAGGGTTGGTCCTGAAATTAATGAGATGCTGGACTCCCTGCCACACCTGCCTGCTGTTGTTATTGTCCAGATGGTCCTCGATCCTCCTCCTATAATCCAGCTTGGCCTCTCTGATGCCTCTCTTCAGGTTAGCTTGGGCAGCACTGTATTGCTCCCGATTTCCAGACCTGAAAGTAGTGTTTCTCTCTCTGAGCAGCCGCTTTACCTCCCGGTTCATCCAGGGCTTCTGGTTGGAAAAAACCCGGATGCGTTTGTCCACTGTGACAGTGTCTGTACAGTTCTTTATGTAGCACAGCACACTGTCTGTGAACACTCCCAGGTCCTTATGTTCAAACACCTCCCAGTTGGTCCTGTCGAAGCAGTCCTGCAGCTGCTGAGAGGCACCATCAGGCCAAGTTTTGATGACTGTTGTGCTGATAGAAGCAGTTTTACAGAGGGGGGCATATGCAGGGATCAGAAGCAGGGACACGTGGTCAGACTGGGCCAAGTGTGGAAGTGGTCTCGCCCTGTAGCCCATCTTGATGTTAAAGTAGACCTTGTCCAGAGTGTTAGCTCCTCTAACATGCTGGTGGAATCTAGGGAGCGCTGCTTTCAGGTCCGCGTGATTGAAATCCCCTGCTACTATGAGCACAGCATCAGGATGCATGCTCTGCTGTTTACTAATACTCCCATGTAAAAGTCCAATAGCCGAGCAAGCATTAGCGTCCGGTGGAATGTAAACGGCGGTTATTATGACTACTGTAAACTAAGATAATGTGAGATAGATGTAAGATATGTAAGATAGATGGGCCCGCATTTAACAGTAATATACTCCAAGTCCATGGAGCAGTGTCTGTCTACAGTCACTGTGTTTGTACACCAGCTGTTACTAATGTACACACAGAGCCCCCCTCCTCTGCTCTTACCGGAATCCGCTGTCCTGACCTAACGCTGTGCAGTGTAGCCTGCTAGACCAATAGCCCAGTCCGAAATAGATGGTTGAAGCCAAGACTCCGTGATTAACAGTACGCAACTGTCTCTCACCGCATTGTTGGTAGCAATCTGTAGCCTTAGTTCGTCCATCTTATTTGCGAGGGATCTGGCGTTCGCAAGAAATAGGCTGGGAAGTGGTGGTTTGAATGGCTGCATTCTTAGCCTAGCCAGCGTGCCGGCTCTGCCACCCTGCTTCTGGTTCCTGTCTCTGCGCCGCCTGCGCCGCCTCACCGCTGTGATGGTAATCCATGGTGAGCCGGGGGTTCTCGCTATGTCCACCGGGATATTATGTGAGCGGATAAACTCGGCTGTAACACTGCCTCCGGAGCAAATTCCAATTCTTAGGAGCTCACTCCGGCTGAAGATGGTATTCACTGCACTGACTGGTAGATCACTGAGCCGCAGCAACTGTGTGCGCTGCCATCTTGCTACTCTGTACATCATTTCATTTTTATTCCATTTCATTTTTTACATTTCACTACACATGTTCTTTTTCTTTCGGCACTAAGCATCTTGTTTTTGTGTTGTCTTTTTCTTTTGTACCTACTGTATTTAAAGAAAATCCAACTTGACTCTTTCCAGTATGGTCCAGTTCAGTATTTTGTTCCCAGTTAGATGGTGCGAATCAGTCGTGATTAAATTAGGAAGAAAATGTGAAAAACTGGAAGAAATAAAAGCATGACAGAGTGAATCTCTCCACAACACTTTGTCACAGAACAAAAGATGAGGAACTTGAACCTAAACAGGTACTTGAAGGTGAACAGAGTGCTTAATATTTACTTTATATTTTCTATTCATATTGATCCCATTTTGAAAGCTTGATGTTTTTCTTGTTCTCATTTGTGAGAGTTCTGTTCACAGTTCAGTTCACAGTCCCAGGGTTGATGTAGGGGTAATCTGGCAACTTTCTCTTTACTGAAGGCCTCTTGGAAGTCCAGATATTCTTTAGGAAGTGTGACTCAGAGAGAAGAATCTGGGCTTTCGATGGACGTTGATAGACATGAACGGGTTAACTGGTAGCAAAAACAGTTTGTATGACACAAGGTGGACCACTTAGTTCCCCTTTCTTCCATGAAATGATCGGGTCATGAAGTTGGAGCCAGGGAAGGCCGAGGATGACAGGGTTTGAGGGCGAGGAAATGATAAAAAATTTTAGTTTTTCACGATGAAAGAGTCCAATCTGAAACTCCATGAGAGGTGTGTGGTGAGTGAGAAGGCCTTTCCCAATGGGTTGATCATCTATGGCAGTAACTTTTAAAGGCGGGGTGCATGGAATGGTTAACATGAGTTCATGTACAAGGTTGCTGTCGATAAGGTTCACCGCTGATCTGGAGTCAATCAGCGCTGTGACAGAAAAACGAGAGTTATTATGAATGATGTAGACAGGAAGAGAAACTTTAGAGGCCAACTTCACGATTTCTACCTGAGAGGTGGTAGGCTTCTCCGGGCATTGGAAGACTCTGTGACCTGGTTGTCCACAGTAAAAACAAAGCTGCAGCTGCATGCGGCATTCGCGCTCTCCCTCTGAAACACATGATCTTCCCAGTTGCATCGGCTCGGCAGCTTCCTCCCTATGACTGGTATTCCATTGAGCGGCTTGGCAAGGAATGCAGCACGGAGGCAGGAAATCAATGCTGGTGTCGTAGATTGTCCAGATGAATGGCACTAGCTATACACTATATTGCCAAAAGTATTCGCTCACCCATCCAAATAATCAGAATCAGGTGTTCCAATCACTTCCATAGCCACAGGTGTATAAAATCAAGCACCTAGGCATGCAGACTGTTTTTACAAACATTTGTGAAAGAATGGGTTGCTCTCAGGAGCTCAGTGAATTCCAGCGTGGAACTGTGATAGGATGCCATCTGTGCAACAAATCCAGACTTGAAATTTCCTCACTCCTAAATATTCCACAGTCAACTGTCAGCTGTATTATAAGAACGTGGAAGTGTTTGGGAATGACAGCAACTCAGCCACGAAGTGGTAGGCCACGTAAACTGATGGAGTGGGGTCAGCAGATGCTGAGGTGCATAGTGCAAAGAGCTTTCTGCAGAGTCAATTGCTACAGACCTCCAAACTTCATGTGGCCTTCAGATTAGCTCAAGAACAGTGCACAGAGAGCTTCATGGAATGGGTTTCCATGGCCGAGCAGCTGCATCCAAGCCATACCAAGTGCAATGCAAAGCGTCGGATGCAGTGGTGTAAAGCACGCCGCCACTGGACTCTAGAGCAGTGGAGACGTGTTCTCTGTAGTGACCAATCACGCTTCTCCATCTGGCAATCTGATGGACGAGTCTGGGTTTGGCGGTTGCCAGGAGAACAGTACTTGTCTGACTGCATTGTGCCAAGTGTAAAGTTTGGTGGAGGGGGGATTATGGTGTGGGGTTGTTTTTCAGGAGCTGGGCTTGGCCCCTTAGTTCCAGTGAAAGGAACTCTGAATGCTTCAGCATACCAAGACATTTTGAACAATTCCATGCTCCCAACTTTGTGGGAACAGTTTGGAGCTGGCCCCTTCCTCTTCCAACATGACTGTGCAGCAGTGCACAAAGCAAGGTCCATAAAGACATGGATGACAGAGTCTGGTGTGGATGAACTTGACTGGCCTGCACAGAGTCCTGACCTCAACCTGATAGAACACCTTTGGGATGAATTAGAGCGGAGACTGAGAGCCAGGCCTTCTCGTCCAACATCAGTGTGTGACCTCACAAATGCGCTTCTGGAAGAATGGTCAAAAATTCCCATAAACACACTCCTAAACCTTGTGGACAGCCTTCCCAGAAGAGTTGAAGGTGTTACAGCTGCAAAGGGTGGACCGACATCATATTGAACCCTATGGATTAGGAATGGGATGTCACTTAAGTTCATATGCGAGTCAAGGCAGGTCAGTGAATACTTCTGGCAATATATTGTATAGAATCATTAGAGGAGATCTCAACAGGGAAATCCTCAGTCTGGACGCCTTGAGAGGTCGTGCGTGTCCAATGCCAGTAGAAGGTCTGAGTAGACTGATCACAGGTTGTGGGGTGAAGAGGATTCAGCTAGGTGCTCCAGGAAACCAGTAAGTTCAATGGCCAGACAGGATAGCTGATACTGGCGATAGCGTCGCAGAGCACCCCTGGGACTTCTCCGGAAGATAGCGCGGCGGGCTGACTGAGCTAGGAAAAATAATGGGAAATGGGAAGAGATGAGTGAAGATGAGTGAAGTGCATATTGCGTGACTATGTAGTCAGCAAAAGAGAGCATGTACTAAGGCAAAAGGAACGCAGTGTGGGAAGTAGGCCAGGTCACTGTGACATGACAGTGATAGGCGGGTAGAGGAGACAATAGCATTGGAATACTAGCAACCAACAGTGATGAAAAGAGAAAAGGATATGAGGCAGCTTAATGGCACAGCTTATTTTAAAAATAGTAAATAAAACTTAGATCAAGTAAGTAGAGGGAAAAGTCATCATAACAGAGGAAGAGAGCAAGGTACTTACACATTGTTGTGGAGGGCAATGCACGAGGTCAGGATGAGCCGAGGAAGCACCTTTGAGAGGTGACGGTCAAGTGAAGGCAATAAGGAAGTGGCGCGTATAAGTAACTGCCAATTTTTTCTAAAAATTGTTGACTTAGCCTAAAAATAAGGGGAACTGGAGAGGAGGAAAATTGACATCATCAAGGGGAGGATGGTATCAATTTAGGGCCGGTATCGGGACAAATGCGAAGATAATGGGAACTGGGAAACATATGTAAACTAAGGAAGGAGGGACTAAAATAGCCATACACTGAATATAATGGGAAATTGCTGGAAATATTTAAATTAGAGAAAAGGAGGCGCCCCGGGGCCTAAGTAGATATAAGTAGGGTATAAGTAGAGGGGACTTTTTCGGGGTTAGGGAGACCAGCTGCTCTCTTCAGTTATGCATGTTGTTGACTGCATAGCTGAATAAAGAAACCTGCTTCTTCTCATCTGTTGACTGAGATCTCTTTTATTTCGGCTAAGTTTTATAGCTTGTGGAGGTCATTGGGGAAGCTAAGAGAAATAGATACAAACAATAATTCCACCCTGTGATATGTCCACTCGGAGGGGGCTCTGAGTTCCGACATATTTCTTGGTGCTGAAACCCGGGAACTTGCGTGGGAAGGCCGACGTGAGTCCGAAAACCTGAGCTAGGACCGCCACTACTACGGGCTGCAGATTGCCGGCATCAAAACAGAAAAGGTAAGCAGACACCTGTTATATTCAAAGTCTGTGTTAAATCTATATCTGTAGCCTGAGTAGAGTGGCCCTGGGAAGGGTGAAAGCAGTTGGCCTCACGCCAAGAATTAGAGGGTGGTGAAGACAGATGAGAACGAGCGGAGAGGTGTTTTTGTTTTTTGGTTTTATGAAGTGTTAAGGTTTTATAAGTGAATAAGTGTGTGCAAGAAAATTCCTGTGGGCTAAAGCAGCTGGCACAAGTGAAAAAATTCCTGCCGGTTGAGGCAGGTGGAGTATGAGAAAATTCCTGCGCAGGTGGAATATTTGTCCCTAGATACCGCTGTTGTATATGGAAAACAGGTCTGCATGGTAGGGATGTCGGTTAGTCACTGCGGAGAACAGTATAGTTAGTTTTCAGGAACGCAGGGTTGGACCCGAGGAAATGTGTTAAAGTGTTAATGTGATATGTTAGTGTGAAATGAGGTGATGTGCCGTTGTTGAGAATGTGTTGTTAAGAAAGGAAGGATTGCTGCTAGCAGCAGGTGTGTGTGTTTAGGAATTGTGTTAGGAAGAATAGAAGCATTAGTTGGAGTAGTGGCATGGATGGATAGGTGATTAACGGTACCGTTATATAGATCTGTTAGTATAAATACTGTTGTAAGCAGAAGCTGTAAAAAGGAATGAGAGGAGGGGTAAGTAACCCAGCAGACACACACTCACAGAAGCAGCGCATATATAGACACACACACACACACACACACACACACACATAGACACAGGGGAAAGCCCCATTACACAGAAGGAGAGTTGAGTTGAGAAAACTGAAAGTAAAAAGGGTAGAGAGAATAGCAGTGAGCGCGGTGTATGGCAGATTTGGCAATAGAAACAAAGGGACTGAGAACACATTTTTGGGATGAAAGAACTTATAAAGACAGAGACGGGGTTGAAAGAAGACAGACAGAACAGCAGATTTGTGATAAACTGTGGGCATTGACGGCGTTTGACAGGCTAACCACATTGCGTCACCAGTTTCCTGAAATAAATTGGGTAGAACAGCTTAAGAAACTCTGGAGACCTCGTGTTTTGGGCCCACTATTGCGTGCGTTACTGGCAGCTCCTGAACCCCGAGAGGCCCAGGTAGTGATTTCAGTGTATGATTTCATTGATGATCCATACGGGGAGGAAGAAGAGCCCGTAGTGGAAGTGTTTGGAGCTAGACCAATACAGAGCAATTATTGTTCGGGGCTAAAGGTTATTATTACAATTGAACCCAGGGTAGTACTGTGGGAGAGAGGTCTGGGAACAGCACTTTTGATTGATAGAATAAATATATTTGAAGAACAATCCAGAAAAAACCCAGTGAGGCCAAGCGTGACTGTAAGAAGAATCTATGCGAGGGTGACCTGGACACCTCTAAATAGTAACTTGGGTCATAGAAGTGAAGCCCATAGGGCCAGACAAGGGTGTGTCATGAGTAGAGAGGAGACACCAACCACACCCGTAGGGGTGATTATACTAAGGCATAGAGAAGCAGAGAAAGAAATTAAAAAGTATATGAAAAAATGGAGTGACCGGACACACGGGGAGTTGCAGTGGCCACTAGAAGGCAGATTTAATAATGAAAGGTGTGAAAAGATGAAGGAAAGACTAGAGTGCTGGGGAGAAATAAAGAAAGAAAGTAGGGACAAGACTGACAGAAAGAAGGATATTGTGGATTGGTTCCAGGTGGAAGGGGAACGGCAGAGAGCACTTATAAATGAAAAAAGAGAAAAGGCTACAGCCCCACCAGCAGAGGAGCTTGTGGAGCAGGAGAAACCACCCCCATACAAAGTGCCCCCAACACGAACAGCAGGAATCTATCCCGTCCTATTAAAAGAAGGACAACCACGGACAGTGAGACTGGAGATAATGGAAGGACAATTTGAAGGCAAAGTAGTATATACGCAGAATGAAGATGAAAGAGGAGGAGAGAATGCAGCAGCCATGCAGTGCTCGAAGCGAGAGCAGGAACAGACCCATTTTAGGCCAGAGGGGTCCGAGAAGGAAGGAAGTTTGGAAGGAAGTAAGGAAAGTCTGGCGTGGGATCCAGTGTCATATAGAAGAATGGGGGCAGGAACTGACATGTGGAGAGAGTATCAGACGAATCTGGAGAAGGGAAAATACAAAGGAAAGATGGAGTGATTAGGACTGGAAGACAAAACAAGCACGCCCGCACCCAGAAATACTTGGATAAGAGACCCGCCATCGAGAGCGAATAGCGAAGGGAGCGAATCTCTACAGAGGGACAACCCGGGTGAATGGGAGAATGATGCTGAGATAACAAGTGTTTCTTTCCCAGATGAGGGAGACAATGGTGTGGAAATCATGCAGAAGGAAGGGTTCTACCCCGCACCTCAGAAAGGAGAGCAAGGCGAGTACAGAGAGGAGGAAGAAACCGAAGCGGAAATGGAAGAAGAAGAGTATCACATAACAGGGAAAGTGAGACTAATGCCATCAACAAAAGGGAAAAGAGATGGCGGGTTCTGTGAAATAAGTAAACGGATGGAGAGAATGGAAGAAAGAATAGAAGACAGTCGTTTAACAATGGAAGAGCTGAGGGGGCAGACACAAGCACACATAGAAGAAGAATTGGAAAGTACAAGGAAGAAACTGGAAAGGATGGAAATAGACGTGTCAGAGGATAAGGTCCTGCGTGGCCAAATAATACAGAAGGTGTATGGATTAGAGCACTCACAAGAAGAGTTGTCTGCGCTAAGTCAGATAAAAATGAAGAAAAATGAAGAAGAACTGGCCCACCTCAAGAAAGAAATAAAAGAAGCACGCTGTAATCTGGAACAAAAAGTGGAGGAAGCCAGGCAGACGCTGAGAGAACTGCAAAGCCAGGTGAGAGGAGAAGAAAAAGGAAGGACAAGGAAAGTAATACCCCCTTTGGCTATGGAATTAAGGTCTGCACGGAAACAAGGTGCAGGGGAAGGGCCTCCAGAAAACAAGGAAGAGCAGCAGGTGGAGGCATCCCAGATTCCAGTGATAATAAAAGGAAACGATGTGGCTTATGTCCCATGGTCATTCATGGACCTGACGGGATTAATTGGCAGATTGCCAATTATTTGTGAAGGAGCTCAAAAATGGATTACACGGTTTGAAGAGCAAACAATGGGACAGGTATTGGCACTGGGAGATGTCAAAGCAATATTGTCTCAGTCATTGGGGAAGGCCAAGACGATCGAAATTTTTCACAATGTAGACCTAAGAAGAGAGGCAGAGGGGCAGAAATATGATCCAAGCCCATTTGGGACTCACCGTAACCAAATCTGGAAAGCCCTGCGGAGTGCATACCCAACACGGGCAGATCCAGGAAGAGTGGAAAAAATCAAATTGGAAGAGAATGAGAGTGTAGCAGAATTTGTATTAAAACTACAGAAGGCATGGAGAGAAGAGATGGGAGGAGCATGGGATGAAACAGCAGCAAGCCAAACCCTGTTTCGTATGATGGTAAAGAAGGCTCTTCCAGTGGAAATCCAGGACCAACTGGACACAGTAGTGGGACTGGCTGCAATGGTGTGGCCCACCTTCGAGGCTAATGTAAAACATTATGTGGAGCTGCACAGGCGGAGAGAAAGAGAAGCAAGGAAAGCAGCTGAAAGCCTGGTGATGCAGCTCCACAAGGCTCAACTGAGTGAGTTAGCCCGCAACAAACAGGAAAGCATGGAAAGGAAAAAGGAGGAGAAAAATGTAGCAAAGCAGGCAGCGGTGCTGGTGGCACAACAAGCAGCACCCCCAGCGGCTCAGCCTGCACCTCCAGTGCCACAGCCAGCAGCCATGGCGCAAACTACGCCAATGATTCCCCCGCAACAACTGCAGCCTGCTTACTATGCACCTCCACCACTGGTAATGTACCCCCCAGTTCAACAATACCCCCCCCAGAATCGAGGATGGGGTCAGGGACGGGGACGTGGTCGAGGAGGAGGAGCATTTCAGCAACCTTTGAGAGGAAGAGCTCCAATGAACCAAGGAGGAAGAGGATGTTGGGTATGTCAAGATCCCAGTCACCTGAAACGAGACTGCCCATATGCCTATCAACAGGAAATGGTGTCGCCAAGAGGAGGCGCACAGCAAAATCCAGCAAAAAAAAAGGATGGCAAGGTCCAGGAAATTGGATGGGACCCTGGATGGGGCCTAATCAACAGCCCCAAGGAGTGAACTCGGGAGCAGGCCCCATGGGGCCACCCCCGGGAAGTATGTGAGGAGGCCCAGAGAAGCCGGAGGGGGAGCTGGTGCAGTATACCACCTCTCTGCACCCCGCTCAAGAACCCACTGTCTCAGTAATAGTGGGTAGACAAATTCGCTCATCATTCTTAATCGACACAGGTGCAACATTTACAAGCATAGGCAAAGAAGGCTCAAAGCTCCCCCTCTCCAGTAAAGCAGTGAAAACAGTAGGCTTCTCAGGGAAAACACAGACTTTACGCTTTACTGAGCCTCAAGAACTGAATATACAAGGAGTGACAGTGCAGGCACCATTACTGTTCTCCCCAGAAACTCCAGCAAATCTACTTGGAAGAGATGTGCTCTGTAAGTTAGGAGCTAAGATACATTGCGGAGAAAGAGGAGTATGGGTAGAGCTCCCAGAGCATTTGGTTCAACAATATGTCATGATGGAGACGAAACTTGAACTAAGTACAATGGACAAGGTGTATTGGGTGGAAATAAACGACATGCACAGTGGGATAAGGGATCTGTACACACAGTGGAAATCCTGACTGATCAAAATGAGACCAAACTGTCAAGAAAGCAGAGAACCATGGCACTGCACGATGATGTATGATGAAGAAGGACAAAATGAAGAATACGAGGCCATGTGGGACGAACGAATTGCAAAAACACAATACACTCTGAAGACTATAAACGTAATTGTAGGACCGCAAGGGGTAGCTGCATCAGTTCAACTGCCGTCACAACTCGAACAGTGGTACCAGATTCCTGATGCTGCTCCTCATGTCTCCCTGCTGATTGGGCAAGGTTTTGAATCAAAAGAATTAGGATCAATGGTGAAGGAGGCAAGTCAGAGGATGCAGTGGAAACAGATAGGACAGGGAGTCAGTGTGTCCCCAGATAGAAAGTTCCTTAAAATAGAGCAGGTAGCAATAGATGAGGTAAGGCCACAGACTGTACTAATAAGCAGAGGACTCTAATTTGAGGTTAGAGAAGAACAAGATGAAACAATTGCCCCAATGGGCTGAAGAGCAGGAGATTACAGAGAAAGAAAGGGAGGAAGCACTAGCACAAATACCTGACCAGCTATGGACCAAACATCAAACAGATGTCGGACTGGTAAAGTCGGCAGGTTTAGTTAAGATACAGCTTAAACCAGGAGCACGATTGCCATATCAGAAACAGTATCCCTTGTCAAAAGAAGCAATAGTAGGGATAAAACCAACAATTGAGGGACTGACGCAAGCAGGAGTTTTGGTCTTAACAAAAAGTCAGTGCAACACCCCCATCTTTCCAGTGAGAAAACCAAACTCAGACAAATGGAGACTAGTCCATGATCTATGACCAGTAAATCGAGTGGTGATAGAGGAAAATCCTGTAGTTCCAGATCCACACACACCTTTGTCTAACATTCCAGAAAGAACGAAATGGTACACAGTAATTGATCTGTGCTCAGCGTTCTTTAGTGTTCCATTACATCCAGATTCACAGTTCCTGTTTGCTTTTACCTATGGGGGACAGCAGTATACATACACCAGACTGCCACAAGGCTATTGTGAAAGCCCATCAGTTTTCAACCAAGTTCTAGCCCGAGATTTGACTAATTTGGATGTGTCCAGCACAATATTGCAATATGTGGATGATCTGCTGATCTGCAGTCAAGCCAAAGAGCAATGCGTACAAGATTCGGTGCAGGTTTTAAAAACTCTGGCCCTAAACGGGCATAAAGTAAGTAAAGAAAATTTGCAATTCTGCCAGCAAAAGGTAGAATACTTAGGTAGAGTGCTCGAAGGCACTACATGAAAAATCTCACCAGAACATGTAGAAGCAATCCGAAAAGCTCCCAGACCTCAAACTGTCCAGCAGATGCTATCCTTCTTGGGATTGGCGGGTTTTAGCAGACCGTGGATTTGTGATTTTGCAATGAAAACGCAGCCACTTAGGGATATTGTGAAAGCAGCAGACCAAACAAAGTCTAGTGCCACGTTAACATGGACAGAGGAAGCAAAAGCGGCATTTGATATGCTAAAGACTGCATTGTCATCTGCACCTGCATTGGCATGTCCAGACTATGGTAAACCATTCTATTTGTATGTGTCTGAAAGAAAAGGGTTTGCCTCAGCAGTGTTAGCACAGGAACAAGAAGGCATGGGGAAAAGACCAGTAGCGTACTTTAGCACGGCACTCGATAGTGTGGAGAAGGGCATGCCACCATGCTATCGAGGATTAGCAGCTGCGGCATTTGCCTATCAAAAGGCATCATCAATCACAATGGGGCATCCAGTGACCCTGTATACATCCCATGCCTTGCATGCACTGCTGACTAGTCAAAAATTTGTGATAACCAATGCTCGAAAAACAGGTTATGATGTCATTCTGTCAGCTCCTGAACTAACAATTGAGAAATGCCGCTCCCAGAAGACGGAGCCCCACATGGGTGTGCTGAAGTAACAGAAAAATACCTAAAAGCCAGGTCAGACTTAGAAGCACAACCACTGCCTGTTGCTCAATGTATCCTCTTTGTGGATGGATCATGCTATCGTAGTAATGAGGGAAACAGAGCTGGCTATGCAGTAGTTCAATATGATGACCAAGAAGGAGTATTTAACACAGTAGTGACCGTGGCAGTGCCACAACCATGCTCTGCCCAATTGGCAGAGATAAAAGCACTAACAGCAGCCTGCAAACTGGGGGCAGGCAAAACATGTACAATATACACTGATTCGGCCTATGCTTATGGAGTGTGCCACGTGTTTGGACCAATCTGGGCACAAAGAGGTTTCCAGAGGGCAGATGGGTCAGCCATTGTACACGGGCCGGCAATTTCAGAGCTGTTAGGAGCAATGATGCTCCCTCAAGAATTGGCAATCGTAAAATGTAGAGCTCACAAGTCAGATGGAGAATGGGTCAGCCGAGGAAATGCAGTAGCTGATGAGGCAGCTAAAAAGGCAGCAGTAGGTGAAACAAGTGTCACGGTAATGATGCAAACAGGAGAGCCAGATGATGAAGGGCAGATGCAGGTCACAATGGCTGATATCAGGGCCTTCCAAGAGTCTGCCTCAGCAGAGGAGAGAGAGTTATGGAAGAAACGGGGAGCGGTATTAGATCCCCAATCTAGGACATGGAGAAGTTGTGACGGAGTGTTTGTGGCCCCACTAAGTTTTCTTCCAATGCTGATCAAAGAAGCACATGGAATAGATCATTGTGATCGCAGAAAAATTATTGAAACAATTCGAGAGAACTGGTGGTCTCCATACTTAGCGAGTATGGTGGACAAATTCCTGCGATCGTGTGAGCTTTGTGCAGTATGCAATGTCAGAAAACATTTCACGGCACCCATTAGCCACATACCAGAACCCATGGGACCATTTAGACACCTAGTGATAGACTTTGTGGATATGGGAACTACAGAAAGGAAGGAAGGAAAGAGGTATATTCTGGTAGTGATAGATCGGAGGCTACGGCCAAAAATGACGCCAAGTTCCTGTGCAGGGAAGTGATCCCCCGCTTTGGCATCCCAGATCAGCTGAGCTCAGACAATGGTCCGCATTTTGTGAACGAAGTAATGAAAGCTATGGCCGAGGCCTTATGCCTGAAACACCGTCTAGGTTGCGTATATCACCCACAGTCTCAGGGGATTGTAGAAAGAGCTAATGGAGTGCTGAAAGAGAAGATAGCTAAGATCTGTGCGAGCACAAAGCTAAATTGGGTACAAGCATTGCCGTTAGCACTGATGAAAATGCGTTCGCAAACCAACAGAAACATGTAACAGAAGCAGGTATGTCTGCTGGGGTCTGTAGCCAGGACTCATGGTGCAGACTGGATGCGTAAATTAAGTTCCTCCTGCACTTTTCATCCTGTTGCCACTCAGGCTACTGACAGTATACGCGTACGCTCACATCCTTTTGACTTGTTTCCACTGTGCGTCCGTTCTAGAGGTACGGAATATGTAGGGGATCTACCAAAAGCATCGTGTGATAAAATAATGGAGGCAGCACACCCTATAGTTAATGTAATGCCAACCTGTAATGTGTCAGAGTACGGCTGTGAACCCGGTATGGTGGTCCAACTGAAGATCCCAAGCTTGCGTCTGGGAACATTACCCGTTGCAGACATCTTTTGGTATTGTGGAGGTATGGAAGTCCTACAAATTCTACCCAGATTATGGCATGGGCTATGTGCCCCAGTGGTACTGGAAGGACGACTCTCGGTAATCGCCCTTAATGACTCATACCTCGCATCCATGTTTGAACCTGCACATTTACGCCGCCCCAAATGTGAACTCACAAACACAGTTGCTAGAAGCATTTTTACCCGTACTGGTCTTCCAGGCTCATATCGAAAAAAGTACTTACAGGTCACAAACTCCTCAATACTCCCAAAATGGGGTCTGGACACGAATATTTATATAAATTGGGAAGGGATACCAGTTGGAGTTCCTAACGAACATTTAGCCCTTTGAAGAGGCTCGTCTACAGCTTGGAACATCTTGCTTCCAGCAGTACAGGTACATCGGAACACGGCATGGGTTAATTACATTTGGTATAACCAGCAACAGTTTATTAATCATACCATTGAGGCATTAAAATTGGTATCAGAACAGCTCCATGCAACGACCCTTATGACTGTACAGAATCGTTTCGCCATAGACATGATGCGCGGACCCGATCAGGGAGTATGTGACATGATAGGATCTGATTGTTGTACCATTATTCCGCTGCATACGGGCCCTGCAGGCCCAATGGACACGCTGCTATCACAGATGAAAGCAGCTCGGAACGAAATGGTCTCTAATAATGCTTCCTCAGACCCAGACTGGCTTGACTGGCTGTTTTCCTCTGATTTGTTGGCCGGACTCACGCGCATCGGGACAACCATTTTAATAGTGTTACTGGTAGTTGCTCTCATCGCTTGTTGTGGAATACCATGCTTACGTGCCTTATTGGACAAGATTGTGCACTCTCTTTTCGGACAGTATATGCAGCTCTACATGCAGGACATGAGCGACCCCATCTTTATGGGCACAGCGGAGGACAATGGAGAAGATGGAAAACAAAGGCAGGAGACCGATTGTCCCCTGCTGGACAATATTCGACGTACTATTGTTAAAGAAAGTTAAAGGTGTTGGTATGTGTTGTTTCTTGTGCGTCTTTTCCTCTCTGTTGTCTCTCCTCTTTGTTGTGTATATAAATGTTGTGTGCAGGATTCATGGCAGCATCACAGAGCCCAGGTGCAGTCTTTCAGTGCAGGTGCTACCATCGCCCTAACCGAACATCTCTTCCATGTGGACAACTAAAACTTGATTCACAAGGGAAAGGCTATCTGGAATGGCAGGATCTCCAGTGTGTGGCCTGCTGTAATATGATGGCCACCTTAGAAGCCCTGCATGAGTCTCGGGATCCTCAGGCACGGTGGAAGGTCTTCCACGCATGTTGTACGGACCCGGAGTGGACCTTCAGCATGGAAGCGACACATCCCATCGAGCGGCTGCTCACACAGGCAGACTTCTACTATGAGGAAGATAGGTGGTTGGTCGAGAAATACTCGACATGCTTTGAGCTTCCTTGCAACCTGTCTTTAACCGTGGATACGTATTTGCTTCGGCATCCCATATCGTTGGCTTCGGTATACGGGGGTCCCCTGGCGCATGGATTCCTCGTCACGCGTAATGTTGTCCAGTCTACCATGGTACAAGTAGTGACTGTGCATTTCTGTGGCTACATTCTGTGGACCTCACATTCCAAAGGACAACGCAGACGCTTGGACAACCTCAAGCCCATGCCTCACTTCTTTTATGCATGGAAGAATAAAGACTCAGAAGTGGTGGCCTGCAAAGGAATAGGTACTGGCATGAAAATGCACACCGATGTTTGGGATGCGCTGCGGGCACACTCGCGCATATGCGCGCCCTTGCCAAAGTGGATTTCGGCGTTATACAAACACCACTATTGGTGGTGGAACTGATCGGTGACATCATAAGTGCTGACTGGACCTGGTGAATTGTGTTTCTGTGTGCAAAATGTCATGAATGTATGTCTGTATGTGTTTGGTGATCCTGGCAAACCAGGCTGTCACGCAAACGACAAATTGCGGGCAGAGTGGGACTTTTCCCTTACAATTGGCTCTTGAGGGTTTTTCGCCCACTCCTGGTTCACCTTGAAAAGAAGCATAGTGAGGGAGTAGGGGGAGTGATGTGGGGTATGGTATGGACATTACTATTGGACATCACTATTGTAATAGAAATACTATTGTAATAGAAATACAATGGAATAGAAAAACAAAAGAATATATTGAATACATTGGGTATAGTAAGAAAATAGACAGAATAATATAATGTGGAAGAGGACAATAGCATAGGAGTAAACTAGGTGGAGGATGTTAGAACAGTGATATAAAAGCGTACTTGATGCGTTAGAAATACAGAAAAGGATCTAACAATGTGGAACTTAGAATTTTCATGGTCATAGATGTTTCTGATGTCTACTTGACAGTTTTGATGTCTACCCGACATAGATAGTGTCCACGTGACACATTGGACCGTGTAGTGATGAGCTACCTGGTGAAGTGCTGGTAACCTCTCCCAGGAGCTCCATCGGACCCTCTACGGCACGCAAAGTGCCTGGGTGAGAAGAAATTGTGCCTCATCTAAAAGGACATTGTGCATGAAAACCATGTGTGTAATGTCGCAAGAAGATGATGTAACTACTATGGGGGATAAGATTAGTGGATCTAAGACATGTACAAGCTGATTGTGAGACTCAAGAGTCTCAAAGGGGGGAGTGATGTCGGAGAAAAAATAATATACCCAGCTTTGAATTATATACCTAGCTTTAAAAGTAGCTTAAGTAATAATGTACTCAATGCTCTAAGCTCTGACTTAGCAATATTCTGCCTAAGAGTAGTGTGTATCTATCAAGAATTATTTAGCCATTGATTAAGTAGTTAACTTTGATTAATAATAGCTATAATAATCAGATATAGCCTCATAGTCTTTAAAATAATCATGCAGAATTATTAATGGCAGCATGCTAGTGTAATAACCACACTGGGAGTGAAGAAACAGAAAAGAGGAGAGATTTATTGGAACATTAGGAGTTACAACTCAGTCAGCCAGCCTATCCAATGGGATCAGTGGGACCGGGGGGTCAGTTGTAGAAGACGGAATCTCGGGATCCTGAGGAGAAGTTGGAGAGTAATCAGTGGGAGAAGTTGGGGGCGAATAGTCAGGAGAAGACTGAGGAATATCATGAACACTGTAAGGCATAGGCACAAATTCAGGAGAATAGTTGGGGAATGTCAGGGGAATTAGGAGATGAAGAAGAGTCAGAGGAAGAATCATTAGAGGACGGTATCTCTCACGATATGGTGAGCGAGGTAAGGAGACTCAGGAATAGAGGATTCAGATAGGTGCTCCAGGAAACCAGTAAGTTCAATGGCCAGACAGGATAGCTGACACTGGCGATAGCGTCGCAGAGCACCCCTGGGACTTCTCCGGAAGATAGCGCGGCGGGCTGACTGAGCTAGGAAAAATAATGGGAAATGGGAAGAGATGAGTGAAGATGAGTGAAGTGCATATTGCGTGACTATGTAGTCAGCAAAAGAGAGCATGTACTAAGGCAAAAGGAACGCAGTGTGGGAAGTAGGCCAGGTCACTGTGACATGACAGTGATAGGTGGGTAGAGAGAGAAGACAATAGCATTGGAATACTAGCAACCAGCAGTGATGAAAAGAGAAAAGGATATGAGGCAGCTTAATGGCACAGCTTATTTTAAAAATAGTAAATAAAACTTAGATCAAGTAAGTAGAGGGAAAAGTCATCATGACATAGAGGAAGAGAGCAAGGTACTTACACATTGTTGTGGAGGGCAATGCGCGAGGTCAGGATGAGCCGAGGAAGCACCTTTGAGAGGTGACGGTCACGTGAAGGCAATAAGGAAGTGGCACCTATAAGTAAGTGCCAATTTTTTCTAAAAATTGTTGACTTAGCCTAAAAATAAGGGGAACTGGAGAGGAGGAAAATTGACGTCATCAAGGGGAGGATGGTATCAATTTAGGGGCGGTATCGGGACAAATGCGAAGATAACGGGAACTGGGAAACGTATGTAAACTAAGGAAGGAGGGACTAAAATAGCCATACACTGAATATAATGGGAAATTGCTGGAAATATTTAAATTAGAGAAAAGGAGGCGCCCCGGGGCGCCTGGGGTATAAGTAGAGGGGACTTTTTCGGGGTTAGGGAGACCAGCTGCTCTCTTCAGTTATGCATGTTGTTGACTGCATGGCTGAATAAAGAAACCTGCTTCTTCTCATCTGTTGACTGAGATCTCTTTTATTTCGGCTAAGTTTTATAGCTTGTGGAGGTCATTGGGGAAGCTAAGAGAAATAGATACAAACAATAATTCCACCCTGTGATATGTCCACTCGGAGGGGGCTCTGAGTTCCGACAAGAGCAACTCCTTCAAAATTCCTTCACAATTCCACAGTAAAATTAATTGATCTTGATTGGGACTATAGAATATGCCATTATGAAGTGATCTGAGTTGGATTGATCAACTAACAATCTGAAATGTCTATTTTAAAAAGGATTTTAAAAATTCCAGTAAAATGAATTTAGCTTAGTACATTTTAGTCTCTTTAAACCTTTATGTTCCCCATTTTAAAATGTAAATTATAGGGATGCCACAATACTCAATATAATATTGAAGCATTCGGTTTGACCTCCATGGTTCAATACTCGTATGTGAACCGCGTATTTTTCGGTTATTCGTTGAAATAATTTCCATGTGGTTTATTACGTTCTGAACTGCCTGTTTGTGTTTGCCTGTACCGTATGTCTAGGCGCTGAGACAGACACGCCTCCCTGCAAGTAAATATCCAATCAGTGAGCGCTAAAGTTAGGGGGTGTTAGCTGGTGTCAGATTTCACTCTAACCATGGAGAGCGGTGAAGCGAGACAAATACGAGGAAGCAGCTCCATCTCTCAGATCTGTGGTGTGGGAACATTTTGGATTTGTTGTGGACTATGATGCCGATGAAACAAAAATGCTAAACAAAAACATGACTGTGTTTAAGCACTGTTACACACGAGTTACCTACTGACATGGAAATACTTCCAATATGACCACACATCTGCAGCTCCATCACCCAGAGATATCACTGTGTGTAAGCAGGATGGCAGAGCAGGTAACACAGGAACCCAAAAAACAACAGTCCCCTAGCTGATTCCTTCCAGCATTCATACACAACTATTTCCGAGAGACACAAAAAAAACCCAAATTCATTAGGGGTGTTCATTGCTAAAGATTAGCAGCCGTTTTCGGTGATTTGTTGTCGAGCACTGTATAAAAGTGCTCTTCCCTTTTTTTAAGCACCGAGGTAATTCACAACCTCCAAGAAAAGAAGAGCAAAAAAATTAGAAAAGGAATTGGCTAAAGCACAAAGTCTTGCTCTAGCAACAGATAGTTGGACCTCGCGGGTAACAGAGAGTTATCTCACCGTGACTGGTCATTACATAGTGGATTGGGAAATAAAGAGCACTGTACTCCAAACACGTCCCCTGTACGAAAGTCATACAAGTGCTAATTTATATCTCACTATTTTCAGTACACTATGAAAGTTGATTTTTGCGTTTATGTAAAACAAAGAAAATTGCAACTAAAACCATTTTTTTCTTAAAATATTTACTGTCCCTGACACCTAAACAAAGAATAATGAAAAAACTTTAATTTGCCAAGCCATCAGAACCGAACTGAACTGAAAACCATCGTTAAAAACTGAGGTACGAATTAAACCATGGGTTAACTGGGTTAGGGTTAGGACTATCTAAAACCATATCCCTACTATATATATATATACGTTCAGCTACTTTAACCTTGCTTTCAGAAAGAAGGCTGATTTAACTGCAGTGATTATTGCTTCTCCTCAAGGACTTCTCCACTAAAGGAAGACCTTTTTTCAGCCGTATATTGTGGATTACCGCTTGGGATGATTCTCTGGGAAGCTTTCTGAATTAGTCTGAGTAATGGATCCAACGGATCCATCTCGGATTTGCTTTTGTAGAATTACTGATTTCATATCTGATAAACTTTATTTCTCCAGATATTGTCTATGACCTTGTTGTATTAAATAATGAGTCAGCTTAATATTTTGGTTTGAATTGTGGTGGACTGAACGCTCTTCACAATCCAATCAGTACTTTAAATCTACTGAATCAGAAAAAGATATTGTGCTGTTACAGGAGACACATCTGTTGTGTTCTGACATTTGTCATCTGGCCAATAAGCCAGACTTTTGTCTGAAGTTTATCAGATCACATTTTTATGATTTGACACAAAAACCAAAGGTGTATCTGTTGTAGCTTCACAATCTTAAATAAAAGTTATAAAATTATGGCTGTGTGTGTGTTTGAGATCAGTGTTCTGATATTTCATCATTTCTCTTCCAGTCTGTGTGTGTGTAATCTGACAGAGGAAAGCTGTAGAGCTCTGTCCTCAGTTCTCAGCTCAAACTCCTCCAGTCTGAGAGAACTGAAGCTGAGTGACAATAAACTGCAGGATTCAGGAGTGAAGCTGCTCTCTGCTGGACTGAAGAATCCACACTGCACACTGGAGAAACTGAGGTACACAAACACACACACACACACATACACACACACACACACACACACACGCACACATACACATACACACACACATACACACACACACACATACACACACACACACACACACACACATCAGAGTTTTAATAAACACAGCAACCTCCAGTTCTCATCTGTTGTAAGTGTAATTGTAGAGATCTGATATATTGTCATTGTTGTGTGTGAGATGGAGAGTAAATGTAGTGTATATAAAGATTTTGTGTAGTTCATGTTTTCAATGCTAAAACTGAGTGTGTTAAGTGTGAGAAGGTTTTCTTTCTTGCAGGATGAGGAACTGCAGTATTACACATGAAGGTTGTGCTGCTCTGGATTCAGCTCTGAGGTCAAACTCCTCATCACACCTGAGAGAACTGAATATGGACGGTAATAATCCAGGAGAATCAGGAGTGAAGCTGCCCTCTGATCTACTGAAGGATCCACACTGTAAACTGGAGACACTACAGTGAGTTACTGACTTCCTGTCTCTTTACTCTACTGTATTGTAAGACATTGAGTAATAATCAGTGTGTTCTGTAAAATGTCACATCTAGTGTGTGCATTACGCTTCTGTTGTTCATAAGGAATGTGATGAGTGACTCTGTTTAACGTTGTCTGTAATTCTGTCCTCTTCTGTCTTTCAGAATTAAATGTTATAAACTCACCAGGTCTGGTGTATGACCGGAGTCTGACCTCAAACCTCTTGTCCAGGATAAAGCAGTAGTGGTGAAGCGTTAGAACCCGTCCCACATTTCCAGCAGTTTGGGAGCTGAATCATTCATATTCAGATGTAGAAGTTCCAGAACAATAACCGTGACTGACCACATCCTTTTATCCACTCAGCTACAAGTTACTTCAGGCTTTAATCACATATTTTACAATCCAAAGTCCAATCCTTCAGCATCTACACACAACACAGAGATATCATCACACCATCACACTGATTACACAAACACACATCCAGCTGTTGGAGATGTTTATAGTCAATTTTTACCTCCTTATTTTTATATCACATTTGTTTCTGCACAGATGATTGAGTTACAGTTGGAATATTTATCTTTTTTTTTTCAATACTTACTTATTTACTTATCTCAGTTCTTTGTTTGCTAATCTGTGTTTAATTGTAACCATGGTAACAGGTCTGCTGATTGATTTGTTGTTGTAGTGACCCAGTTTTGTATATATGTTGTATACATGTCATTTCCACTGTGTGTAATTACAGAATAAACAGTGAGTGTGAGTGAAACACAACAATTCAGGTGTTTGAGGTGTGTTTGATCACAAACCTTTCTGAAGCAGTAACTGTTCTCTCTCAGTAACATGATCACTTCCTGTCTCTCAGGTGCTGCAGTATTGGGTGTGGAGCTGAACACAGGAAGTTACTGCATGGAAAACATTCAACAATTCAATTTAATGAACAATTCAATCTCAACAACTTAATTTAAGTCCTACATGATGGAGCAGACTGGAGCCCAGTGTTAGACCCAAATCATGTTCATTCACATGTTAAAGAAAACTGCTGCATCTTTGTGGAAGTCCGTGTCATTCACAAGGAAGCAGTTTACTGGAACGGATCAGAATCTGAATCACTTCACTGCCTGTGAGTTGGGACACAGGTTTAGGATCAGACTCAGGAGAACACTTTGTATTCAAGTGGAACCTTAAATTAATATAAGTTCTCAATATAGACCTGCACATGTAAACAAGATCAATTTTGTGTGTGTGTGTGTGTGTGTCCAGCTCAGTTCAGTTCTCTGTTGAGATACCTGATTGCCTTAGGGAAGAAGCTGTTTAACCATCTGGTTGTGTGGGTCCGAATGCTTCAGTAACTCTTTCCGGATGGTAGAAAGGTGAAGAGTGTGTGTGTGTGTTGGGGATGGGGGGGTCGTCCACAATGCTGTTTGCTTTGAGGATGCCACGTGTGGAGTAAATGTGGTCTCCCAGTCAGGAAATCCAGGATCCAGTTGCAGTAGTAGAGAGAAGTAGTAGAGAGAAATTGTACCATGGTCAAATAAGTCCTTAAAAAAGTCCTTGTTCATCTTAAGTAGAAGCTGGTTCTCAAAGTTATGCCAATTAATTGAAACTGAAACTCCCGCAGCTCATCACTGCATGAAAAGTGTGATTTTCATTAACGACTGTTCACGGGAATGTGCAGGCACAGATAATTGTCGGGAACTGCCAAAAATTGACGTGGAATAGGCTTGGCAATTGACCCCCCCATGTTCCTATCACCTTGGCCTGGGTTTAGCTTTTATATGTAAATGACTACAGTGAGCTATACAAATGCAAACCAGGATAGTGTGGGGAGGGGGGACTCACTGATTGAGAGTCGGCTCATTACCCAAATGTAAAGAAAATTTAGTGTAAAAGATCAGCCTTATTTTAATTATAGACTTTTAAATTGGTGGTTGAATTTTGAATTGAGATTTGTCTTACACCGTGTCCCAACTACACATGACGTGATGACGCAACACGCGATAAAATGTATCTTTTACATGTTAATCAGTTTTTGTCCTGACCAGCCTAACCAGTTTTAGAAACTATTCTATTTCTGTGACGTCGTGGCTGACAGCTCCGCCTATACAGAGATCTCATTCAATGAAAGTTCTGCACATTATTAATATTAATCATCAAACATGGATGAGGAGAGACTGATTATAGGTGTTTAATAGCAGAAATCTGTAATAAATCCCTCAAGTTTTATAAGGAAAGCCATAAGAAGTGGAGGTGTGTATCTCTCTATGCGTGTGTGCTCTTGTTTGTAAATATGTGTGTGCGGACTGTGATCTCTTCAGCTGCAGTACAAGAAAGCACACAAACAGAGAAAAACTGTTATGGTTGGCTGTGTTTCTGATTGATAGCTGGACTCATATCATGTCATATCTAGCTACGATACGGTCTTAGGTAGGCAAGACTAATTACCTTTTGTACCACTAAAAACACAAAACATTAATAATAATAGACAAATAAGTGTGTGTGTGTGTTATATATAAAGCATTGAAAACATGGATTTTCTTCATTTTGGTATGGTTAAATAATATATATATATATATATATATATATATATATATATATATATATATATATATATATATACATATATATATATATATACTGTATGTTTACAGCATTTAACCAGTAAAACACTTATATTTATTATAATCTATAATAATAATTATAATGTCATCAATTATAATATTTCACAATAATAAATTAAACAGTACAAATGCTCACTGTAGAGTTCATAATGAAATAACTAATGTTACTGTAATCATCATAAATATAAAAACGTATGTTGCTGCTGACAAAGATCTAGGCTACAAGCATTGTAAAGATACAGATGACTAATGCCAAATAATACAAGTTTATTATAAAGTGTTAATGATAAAATAAAGTAGTAGAAGTGATTGTTCAGTTGAATTGGCCTGTATGATCTCACAAAGAGGTTATATTTAAATAATAAGCTGCTTTTAATAAATAAGAATAATAAAAAAAATACAAAATAATACTAAATAGTACTACCACAAGATGGAGAGCAAAATGGGACAGAATGAAATCTCATTATTGAACAGATCTCAAAAAAGAGACTGAACTTTGTAAAATGTTCAGCTGATTTCATTTGTTTGCAGGAACGGGTTTCCAGTGGGAAACATATTCGATTAAAACTCGATTTCAAACAAAGAATGACCAACAGAGTGAATTAATAAAATTTCAACAACTTTGAACAAATGACTAACCTTTTAAAGTGGAAACTGCAGCATCATCGAGCTCCTCCATGGTGAGAATCTGGCAGGAGGAAATGCCTTTTCATAACTAGCACGTTAGCGCACTGCTCGCACATGCGCAGTACAAAACGTCATCCCGTCACTGAATCAATGCACTGATGAGAAGTTGGGATAATTATATCCAATACCCAAAAGCATGCAATTACTGTACTGCAAATCAGTGAATCTGAGTTCAATGTGGGTTTATTATCAGTAATGTAATGAAGGTAATCATTAAAAAACTGACTGCTGCTGAGTTTGCAGATTGGGTCGATGTGGTCCAAGCTCCTTGATTCTTTTCTTTTCTTCATCCGAACTCCTTGTGAAAGTTTATTTTTGTAAAGATAGAACCGAATTTTCTTTCATCTCGAGATATTTCGCTTGCTTCCATATTAATCAGTACCTGTCCGTTAACTGACCATCTGCTGCGCGGTAATGAGACTCGTTGAGAATGGTCCAATCACATGATGCCAAAATATATAAAAAGAATATTGATTCGCTAACAACAAAAGTGGGGGGGCGGAGCGCAGCGTGCTGCGGCCTGAGGAAAATTTGAAACAAGCCAATCATATCTGAGCCTCAAGTCACATGCTTTTCAAATCTTTACGTACACACACACACACATATACTGTACACACACACACACACACCACACACACACATATACTGTACACACACACACATATACTGTACACACACACACACAAATCAGCGAAATAAAGTTTAGATTTTTTTTTTATTTCAAATAAATGATAATATGACTAACAGAGGAATAGTTCGACTAAATGGTTTTATTTAGCTTTCTTCTCTGGCTATCTTTAAGTCCCCTATTGACCGGTCGCCAATGAAAATGAATGATTTTTTGCCCAAGTCATTTAGTTCATTTCAGCATAATATAATAAAAATTGTACGTGTTAATATAAATCCGTACGGGAAATTTTAAGACTCATGTAAAGTGCTGTGAGTTTTGACCGTCATTGGAGACACAGTTCTGTATGTGTTACTTCGATGTGATTGTGCTGTGTACATTATGACAATGGTACATTTGAACACTGTTGTAAATTTGTCTTTTGAGAATGAGAAATTTAATAAATCAGAATGGAACACCTTTTCATGAAGTGTTTATGTTCACAGAAATTTGTCTTACTTGAACAGACAAAAATTAAATACTTAAATCTTTGTCCTTACTAAAGATTCTTGAAATTGGAATTTTTAGGTGTGGTCTTATTCTTAAATCTAGCACAGCAATCTAACTCAATATGAACAACAGGTTGCACTTCATAGCTGTCACATGTTTCTAGTAAAATGGAGATTAAAATGAGTTAAAATTTACTTAAGACCGATCAAGTCAAAATTTATTGAACTAAGATTTATAATCTAATGTGCAATATGTTTTATAAGACTTTTTATCTTTCATATCAAAAAACAAGATATTCATATCAAAAAAACTAGATATTATCTAGAAATAAGACTTTTTTTATTTTCTTAGATTTTAGTTTTTGCAGTGTGGGCTTTCCTCAGCCTCCTCAGGAAGTAGAGGCGCTGCTGGGCTTTCTTGGTGATGGAGCTGGTGTTGAGTGACCAGGTGAAGTTCTCTGCCAGATGAACACCAAGGAATTTGGTGCTCTTGACGATCTTCACAGAGGATCCGTCGATGAACAGTGGAGAATGGTCACTCTGTACTGTCCTGAAGTCAACAACCATCTCTTTAGTCTTTTCAATGTTCAGAGACAGGTTGTTGGCTCTACACCAGGCTGTTAGCCGCTGCACCTCCTCTCTGTATGCTGACTCGTTATTCTTGCTGATGAGACCCACCATGGTCGTGTCATCGGCGAACTTGACTTCAGGGGTTTCCACACACCACACTCTCTCTAGAGCTTACACACAATGGGAGCAGTGGGTGGATTTAATACTAAATTGTGCCCTGTGTGTGTTTGTGTGTGTTTGTGTGTGTGTGTGTGTGTGTGTGTGTGTGTGTGTTTGTGTGTGTGTGGCACTGGGGTTTCATCCAGAGTGTATTCCTGACTTGTTCACTCTGCGACCCTCATGAGCATGAAGTGCGTGCAGAAGATGAATAAATCTTCTGCACAGCCAGATGTTAAGTGAGAAATGCCAGCTGTTGAGCGGCTTGGAGTCAGGACAAAGTCCAGGTTAGACAGCGAGGATGCAGTAGACCTAATTAATATGATCTTAGACGTGCTGTAATGCTGTAATAGTCTAGATTGTGTGATTGCACTGGATCACTATCCAGTTCTGTAACAGACAACTTGCTTGTGGAATAAGAAAATGTTTTCTTTCCTTTTCTATTCTAATATCTGTTTTGTTTTGCATTGCAGATTCCTCCTCACTGTAAGCCCTAACACTTCTATTAACTTCTAAACAATATCAGTATAGGACTTGGTCTTGGTAAAATGGGATCATGTGTCCTTGGCGTACAATAGTAGCGCGAAGATCCACTAGATTCTCAGGCGGCGAAGAATCCTGTAAGGCTGCACCGGAGGCAAGTGTAGCAGAATCCATAAGCAGATCTTTATTTTAACAAAACCAGCGGGCAAGTTTCAGTTATGGACAGGGAAAAGGGTCAAAAGCAGGAAAACAAACACTGTGCAAACAAAATGCCTCCTACTGAACCACCTCTACGTTAAGCTAGAGAAATGTGAATTTCATCATACCACCCTCCTGTTCCTAGGCTATGTGCTATCACCGGGGAGAGTTTAGATGGATTTATCAAAGGTTCAAGCGATTACCAAACTGTCAGGCTCATTGGGCCCTCTTCTTCACTTGGTTCAACTTTTCAGTGACCTACCACCCAGGTTCCAAGAACGGCAAGGCCGATGCGCTATCCCGCCAAATGGAGGCCAAAAAGTCCTTTGCCCCAGCCAGACCCCATTCTGCCATCCTCTGTTATTCTAGCTCCTATACAGTGGGATTTGATGGAGGAGATCAGGAGGGCTCATACAGAGGAAGCCCTGCCTGCAGCCTGCCCACCAGCCAAGTTGCCCAAGAGTATTACAGTGGGTGCACAAATCGCCCAGTACTGGCCACCCAGGAATCTGTCGCAGCACATAGCTAACACAACACCGTTTCTGATGGCCCTCATTATGTGATGACATGGTGGATTATGTCAGGTCTTGTACTGTTTGTGCCCAGTCACACACCAGTCGTCAGCTCCCCGAGGGTCTCCTTGAACCACTGCCCATTCCACATTGTCCCCGGTCACATATCGCGGTGGACTTTCTGACGGATCTCCCTGACTCTAGTGGGTTCACCACGATCCTAGTGGTAATAGACCATTTCTCTAAAGCATGTAAGATGGTTCCCCTCAAGGGATTACCCACTGCCATGGAAACGGCAACCGCACTGTTCCACCAGGTTTTCCGCAACTATGGATTACCAGAGGACATTGTATCTGACCGGGGCTCTCAGTTCACATCCCACGTCTGACGGGCTTTCTGTACACAGTTAGGCATCAATGTGAGTTTGAGCTCAGGATATCATCCACAGTCAAATGGTCAAGCAGAGAGACTAAATCAAGTAACTGGGTGGTTCCTTCACTCCTATTGCAGCCATGAACAACAATGCTGGAGCGAGTTCCTCCCCTGGGCTGAGTATGCCCAGAACTCACTCACCCACTCATCCACAGTGCTCACACTGTTTCAATGTGTCCTGGGCTACCAACCGCCATTATTTCCCTGGTCTGGGGAGCCCTCCTCCATCCCGGCCATTGAGGAGTGGTCGAGACGCAGCCAGGAAGTTTGGGAGAGGGCTCATGTCCATCTGCAATGGGACGTCAGGAGACAGAGAGCTATGGCTAATTGCAGCCGCCCGCACCCCGCCTACAGGGTGTGGCAACTACTCTGGCTACCAACTCGCAACTTAAAGCTCTGGCTCCCATGCCGTAAGCTGAGCCCGAGGTTCATTGGCCCCTTCACCATCATCCGCCAGGTCAACCTGGTTTCATATCACATTCGGCTCCCGCCCACATACCTCATCTCCCCCACCATTCACGTCTCCCATCTCAAGCCCGCCCATGATCCCCATCGAACGCCTCCACTCTTGGTGATTCCCCACCCCTGCTGGACATAGATGGGGCTCCAGCCTATAGGGTGCGCGCCCTTCTGAACTCTAGGCGTGTCCAAAACTGCCTCCAGTACCTGGTTGACTGGGAGGGCTACGGCCCAGAAGATTGCTCTTGGGTGGACTCTACTGACATCCTTGACCCCTCCTTGATGGTGGACTTCCATTTGGCACACCCAGGCCACCCTGCCCCCACCCTCAGGGTAGACCACGTCATAGAACACTGGGAGGTGTTCCTAGAGGGGGGGGTGCTGTAACATCCCAACATGAACTTGTACATCAAAGAGAACCTTCCCCAGAAAACTAATTATTCATGTGATTCACTTCCTGTTTCCCATGGACATATAAACCGCACTCACACAATGACTGTCACGTAATATCATCCTCCTATGACATACTGAGCATTCATTGCTATTGTTAAGTTTTGTGTATGATTCTTGCCTGGTTCCCGACTTCTGATCTTGCGTCGTCTCTGATAAGTATTTCTGTGTATGATTGTGCCTGCCTTTTTTGTCTTCTCACTTCGTTTTGCGCTTTCGGTTTTGTTTTCCTCACTTCAGTGTTTTTTTCCGGTTTTGACCCGCATTTGTTTTTGACTTCGATTCTGCCTGATGTTGCTTCTAATAAACCGCAAATGGATACACCATACACCTCTGGCCAATCATTACATATATCCTAATCCATAAAATTTTGTCCATTTGTCCCAGCCCTCAGTGCAGACATGACGTGTTAGTGTAAAAAGTGAAACAATCTTCTGTAAAAGTACCAGAGGTTTGTTTAAAGAGGATTAGAGGAACTATTAACAAGCATTAATCCAAACAGTGCAGTTCAGTGTTACATTAAAATAACAAACCATGCAGTAATACATTTATAAATAAAAATACTCACTCAGCTTTTCTGGAGGCTTTGACCACTGGCAGCAGTCTCAGAAGACATTCATCTGATGGATCATATATACTCAAATTAAACACATCCAGCTCCTGTTCTGAGGTCAGTAACACAAACACCAGAGTTGACCACTGAGCAGGAGAGAGTCTGGATCCACTGAGACAAAAGTATTTTTTTCTGTTCATGTAAGTCAGTACTTCCTGCACTAGAGAATGATCATTCAGTTCATTCAGACAGTGGAACAGATTGATGGATTTCTCTGGAGATGGATTCTCCCTGATCTTCTCCTTGATGTACTCCACTGTTTCCTGTTTGCTGTGAGAACTACTTCCTGTCTGTGGCATTAAGTCTCGTAAGAGAGTCTGATTGGACTCCAGTGAGAGACCCAGAAGGAGGCGGAGGAACAGATCCAGGTGTCCATTCTCACTCTGTAAGGCCTTGTCCACTGCACTCCTGAGGAGATCAGACATGTTTGGATTTCTGAAGAAATTAAAAAGTCCAGTGCTTTGCTCCACAAGCACATTTGTCTCTCTAAATTTAAAGCAGAAAAACACGTATAAAGCAGCCAGAAACTCCTGAACACTCAGATGTACAAAGCTGAACACCTTCCCCAGGTGAAGCCCAAACTCCTCTCTGAAGATCTGGGTACACACTCCTGAGTACACTGACACTTCTCTGACATCAATGCCACACTCTCTCAGGTCTTCCTCATAGAAGATCAGGTTTCCTTTCTCCAGCTGCTGGAAAGCCAGTTTCCCCAGTGCCAGGATACTCTCTCTGGTCTGCTGAGGATCAGGGTCATGTTTCTGATGGTACTTTTCATCCTTGTGTTTAATCTGAAAGATCAGGAAGTGTGTAAACATTTGAGTCAGAGTCTTGGGGATCTCTCCACTCTCTGCTTCACCCAACATTCTCTCTAGAACAGTGGCTGAGATCCAGCAGAAGACTGGGATGTGGCACATGAATCATCCCATGTGCCATACATATCATCAGAAACTGATGGTGAAGTAAGCAGTCCTTCTGGTGAGTCTGGATTTTCACTGAAATGCATGTCTTCCTCAGGCATGCACAGATTTCCTTTTTCTAGGCTGCTAAAGTTCTCTGTAAAAAAGATTATTTATGTTTACAAGCTAATCAACCTAAACACCGAAAGATCACAATACCATTACGGTCACAAAACCATGGTAATATGTATTGTCATGCATTTTAATGTTCATCGTAGGTTACTGTTAACAGCCTTTCACTTAAATCATCTGGTAAACACCCCGCACTTCATCACTGCATTATCATATGTATGTGCTGATGGGCCATTCATAACAATAACTAAAGCTATTTGGTCAGCAGCCATTAAGTCTAATGGCCACATTAGCAGATCAAGATAGAAACAGTTTATTACCTAAGCATAACAAGATTCTTCTCTTTTTAACATTATTGTGCTCTTCAGTGCTCTAGTTTTTTATATAATTTTAATGTACATTGTCAAATTTTCAAGATCATAACAGTTATATATTTATATAACATATATCCTAAGTTAAAATAAAGACAAGTTTCAACAAATGGCTAATTTTATATGCTATAAAAACAAGTTAACTATATTCTGAACATACACTGTACCTAACAAAAAGAGCACATAAATGAATAAATGAAGTTCATTTTGGGTAAGCTGTGACTATATATCTGAATATTCTGTGCGAATTAAGTCAAACATTTATAAATCATTTTGCTTGCTGACATAGACTTTTATTTTATAAAATAAATTCAATAACTTACCTAAGGGGACATCCCATGCAATTTCCACTTCTGATGGATCAATCTTCTAACTCAATATTTTTTTTCCACTCTTGACTTGTCTTGGGTTGTAGCATCTTTGATCCAAACTCCATTATGAAAAAACATTTTTTTGTGATGATAAAAATTGGCATGTGAAACAATATTGTTACAGTTATCACAAAACTGCCGGGCTCTCTTTCTTCTCAAAAGATACACAGACAACCTCAAATGCCCTTCCATGATGACAGGCAACAAGTCCAGTATTATATTTTCCGCCAGAATAAATACAAACAATTCATTGACAGGGGTGGGTGGGGTGTCGTGGAAAGCATCGAATGGGGAAGGTTGTTTTTGTAAAGTGTCCAATCAAAACAGTTCCACGCATTATGTCGGAGACGTAAAGTGGGTGCAACCAATGACATTACTGTGTCCTTTCACTCGCTTGAAAAAACAACTTAAATTCAAGATTCAAGATTCAAGAAGTCAAGATGTCATTTCAACCACATATACAGTAGCTGACGCAGTACATAGTGAAATGAACAATGTTTCTCCAGGACCTGCTGCTACATAAACATACAACAACATAGAGTTCAAACACAAAAAACAACAACACAGAGCTAGGACAGAAGTTTGTCTTAGCCACGTAAAGTGCACAGTGTGTAGCTAGGTGCAAACAGAGCATAGATAAGCCAGTGCAAAGAAAAAATAAATAAATAAAGTAATAAATACAAGAAAGACAACACAAAAACACAGGACACTTAGTGCCGAAAAAGAAAAGAACGTGTAATGGAATGTAAGTGAAATAAAATAAGATAAAATGAAATGATGTAAAAAAATATTGTGCAAAAATACAACAGCAGCAGTTGAGGTAGTGCAAATAGAAATAAACATAAATATAACTATAGCAGCAGATGACAGGTTGAGGTAGTGCAATAAGTAATGAACAGTACAAATTATGTATGTGTTTGTCCACACAGTCAAGAGAGAGAGAGTGTGTGTGTGTGTGTATCTGTGTGTGAGAGAGACAGAGAGTTGTATTCAGTCCTGAGTGTGTGTGTGAGAGAGAGTGTTGAACAGTTCAGTCCTTGGTGTTGAGGAGCCTGATGGCTTGAGGAAAGAAACTGTTACACAGTCTGGTTGTGAGGGCCCGAATGCTCCAGTACCTCTTTCCAGATGGCAGGAGGGTGAAGAGTGTGTGTGAGGGGTGTGTGGGGTCATCCACAATGCTGTTAGCTTTGCGGATGCAGCGTGTAGTGTAAATGTCCTTGATAGAGGGAAGAGAGACTCCGATGATCTTCTCAGCTGTCCTCACTATCGATCCAAGACGGTGAAGTTCCCAAACCAGGCAGTGATGCAGCTGCTCAGAATGCTCTCAATGGTCCCTCTGTAGAACACAGTCAGGATGGGGGAAGGAAGATGGGCTTTCCTCAGCCTCCTCAGGAAGTAGAAACACTGCTGGGCTTTCTTGGTGATGGAGCTGGTGTTGAGTGACCAGGTGAAGTTCTCCGCAAGATGAACACCAAGGAATTTGGTGCTCTTGACAATCTCCACTGAGGATTCGTCGATGAACATCGGAGAGTGGTCACTCTGTGCTCTCTTGAAGTCAACAACCATCTCTTTAGTCTTGTCGACGTTCAGGGAGAGGTTGTTGGCTCTACAGCAGGCTGTTAGATGTTGCACCTCCTCTCTGTATGCTGACTCGTTGTTTTTACTGATGAGACCCACCATGTTCATGTCATTGGTGAACTTGATGATGTGGTTGGATCTGTGCATTGCTGCACAGTCATGAGTCAGGAGAGTGAACAGCAATGGACTGAGCACACAGCCCTGAGGAGCTCCAGTGCTCAGTGTTGTGGTGCTGGAGATACTGTTCCCGATCCGGACTGACTGAGGTCTCCCAGTCAGGAAATCCGGGATCCAGTTTCAGAGAGAGGTGTTCCTGCCCAGCAGGCTCAGCTTTTCAATCAGCTGCTGAGGGATGATTGTGTTGAATGCTGAACTGAAATCTATGAACAGCATTCGAACATAAGTGTCCTTACAGTCCAGGTGTGTGAGGGCCAGATGGAGGGTTGTGGTGATGGCGTTGTCCGTGGAGTGATTAGGATGATAAGCAAACTGCAAGGGGTCCAGCAAGGGTGGTAGCTGCAACTTGATGTGCCTCATGACGAGCCTCTCGAAGCATTTCATCATGATTGGTGTGAGTGCAACGGGACGATAATCATTGAGGCGGGAAACCGTAGACTTCTTTGGCACAGGGACAATGGTCGTTGTCTTGAGGCACGTTGGGATGATGGAGCTGCTCAGTGAGATGTTGAAGATGTCAGTGAAGACATCTGCTAGCTCCTTGTCAGCTTTGTTTACGGAAGTTAATCTTATGAACTGCGTCTTGGTGGAAGTACGAAATACTATTTGTGATGGCGTGCAAAAGAAACCTAAGCTTTTCTACTCCTGTGACTAAGGGTCAGTAAACAGCATCAAGCCCACTGAGTATGAATGACTTGAAGCAGCTGATCTCTGGTCAGAGCGCTTTGTCTCATCAGCTTGAGGGTTTGATGGAGAAGCAAGCTGCACACACTGCTCTTCTCGAAGAGGCTATCCAGCGTCTTGATGCGCTTCAACTCAAGTTTGACGAGCAAAAACCACAGGAAGAGTCAAGCCATGTGCATAAAAGAGTTAAGAGGGGGAATAACGCATAATGTGGGCATTGCGGTAAGTTAAGCTTTATGTTAGCCGACAATACAGTAGTAAATTATACCTCGCCGAGTTAGCCTAAGTTACACAACTACTTTTTTGTTCCTTGCGTTGTTATAGGTGTCCAGATTATTTAACAGTTTGTCACGTCCGAATTATACGATGTTGTTTGAAAAGTCTTTGTTGTATGTATGTATTAAAGGGTTTTTTATTTCAATGTTACAGGAAGCTGTAAGGTGCCACCATAATTCGGAAAACAACACACATAAATACGATCCAAACTGGGTAAGAATGCTGTTTTTTTACATGCTATGTATGGGGTTTTATATAATCATTTTAGATGCAATTAATGACACTACTCTCTGTTGACACAGAAAAAGTTCACCTCATAATCAGGCAGTGATGAAATATCTGCTGGAGGAATTAAAGATGACTTTTACAGATACAGACCCTGAGTGTATAAAGGGGAATCAAAAATTGTTATTGTAATCATTTTCATGTCCCTTTATTTTTGTCCATCTAATAATTTTAATTGTTTCTGAATGAATAACAGAGAGAGAAAGCAGGAGAGCTTACCACTGTCATTTATTCATTCACTCATCTATTCCTTCCTTCCTTCCTTCCTTCCTTCCTTCCTTCCTTCCTTCCTTCATCCATTCATCTATCCATTCATCCATCCATTTGTTTATCCATTCATCTATCTATCTATCTATCTATCTATCTATCTATCTATCTATCTATCCATCCATCCATCCATCCATCCATCCATCCATTCATTCAGAACAGGCAGAAATTTAACATCAAGGTTAAACCTAATGAACGAGTGAATTACTGAGTGAAAAAATTGAATAAATAAATATTAAGTGAAACATGAATGAATACATAAATTAACATAGAAGTAAATTAATTAAAAATTGTGCATTGAAAAGTGAGTAATGAATGTGAATGAATGAACAAATGAATGAATGAACAAATGAAATATCTGAACAATTAAATGAATGAATGAAATAATGAATGAATTACAGAGTTTTGTGGATAAAATGAGTACAATACATCAAAGCAAAAGAAACCAAATGAATGAATGAAGCACTCCATCTTATGAATGAAGAAATGAGTTAATACAAATGAATGAGTGAATGACTTACATGTTGTAACTAAAATAAGTAAATGAGCTCAAAGCAAAAATAAACAACCAAATGAATAAAGCAAGCCATATTATGAATGAATGAGTGAATAAACACACAAAGATAATGAACTATTGAAATGACTGAACACCTGAATGATTGAATAACCAACTGAGTGAATGAATGAAAGACAGAAAGAAATACTGAATGAATGAATGAATGAATTACAGCATGTTGTGAATAAAATGAGTAAATTAGATATGAGCAAAAGAAAGCAAGTGAATGAATGAAGCAAGCCATTTAATGAATGAAGAAATGACTTAATTCAAAGGAATGAATGAATGAGTGAAAGAATGAATGAACACAAAAATGAATAAACAAATGAACAAACTGAATGAATTAAAATCAACTGAATGAATGAACAAACAAATGGCTGAATGAATCAGTATTCAAAACCAAAAAGCCGCGCACACACACACACACACACACACACACACACACACACACACACACACACACACACACACAGAAACTGGGACATATGCAGCTGTCACTACTGGCAAAAGAAACTTGTGCAGGTTTTTATGTGGATCTGAAACCTGATCTGATCTGAAATGAAGTTTCCATGACTTTCACCCCGGATGCAGTCCATCAGCCGAGACACGTTTGCTGTGGAAAATCTGTATAGAATTTTTCCTCCGGACTTTCTTCCTTACAGTGGGATGAATAATATTTTTAGCGCGTGCAGGATGGAAGCTCTTGGAATGGTTATACGACCTCTACAGCAGCATCTAGGAGGTATTTCCAGATCTCAGGACCTGAACTGCCATGTTCTAAAGTGTCCAGAAACACGACAGACCCTCATATCCTGCCTCTGCAGCTTTGAAGAAACACATCATCCTAAATAATTGATGTAAATGAAATCTAAAACTTCTCTATTATCCATAAAACGCAGGTCCAGACCTTACACATGTTACACACATTTACCAAAACCACACACTAAAGCCAGCTAAGAACCAGGTTAGGAGCAGGCAGGGTTAGTTCTACAGCATCCCAGTAGTAGCTGATGTCTATTTCAGATTCCACACCCGAATAAAAGTGGGACGGTAAAAGTTTTTGTTTAAAAAAAAAAAAAAAAGTCCGGGGGATATGAGATTTAGGAAACATATTCGAGCTGCAAAGTGGGTCAGAGTTAATTTGATTTCTCTGAATCATCAGAATGTCTTCCAACATCATTTAAACAGGATGAAGGAAAATATGGAATTCTCAAACCTGCTAAATATGTTTAGATTAAATCTATAACTATGGAGGGCTTATGTGTTGATCCTATAACCTGTAAGGAGCATCTTTTGTGCATTTAGTGTGAATCTTCTGAAAAGGTGCACATTTTAAAAGATGATTAAAAGCCACATCAGCAATCCATACGGCAGAAGGATATATTTTAAATGCACACAACATTCATAAACCTATGGAAAAGATGCAAGTTTTCGGGTGATTCAGAGATTAAAAGATCAGGGACAAGCTTCAGGTCACAGTTTAGGCTATACAAGACTATACAAGTGTGCACGAGCATCGCACGTGGCCCGTAATTCTGAATAAGGAAAAAACTGTCTCTCTGAAAAGTGACGTAGGAAAAAGAGAGAGAGAGAGAGAAAGAGAGAGAGAAAATATGATGAGCTCTACGTTTCAATGTGCCAAGCTCCTTCACGTGTGCACATGGCATAAATAATATTAAATAAATAAAAACAGACAAGACGAAACAAACCACGCGCCTGAGAGAAAGAAAGAAAGAAAGAAAGAAAGAAAGAAAGAAAGAAAGAAAGAAAGAAAGAAAGAAAGAAAGAAAGAAAATGTCACTGTGGTAAAGTTAGCTTGATATTCAGACAGATATTCTTTTATTTTTATTTTTATTTTTATTAAAAAAAACACAATTTCTTCAATAGCTTCTAGGTCATGTGACCCTATGACCCAAAACTAGTACTAAAATAATCTACTTGGACACCTCCACAGGTTACACCTCTTTGTATCCCAAAAAAAATATCTTCTTTTATTTTTCTTTTAATTTTTATTAAAAAAAAACACTATTTCTTCAATAGCTTCTAGGTCATGTGACCCTGTGACCCCAAACTAGTATCAAAATAATCTAATTGGACACCTCCACAAGGTACACCTCTTTGTATCCCAAAAAATGTTTTCATTGATTTTTATTCATTTGTTTATTTTCTTCATTTGTTTAACTCTCTTCTTTAAATATACAAGTCATTTTTTATAATGATTACACACCATTTTTTTATTGTTATTACACAGTAGTCCTCTTAAACACACAAGCAGCATTTCCATATTTTTTTTCTGGCTGTTTGAAGTGTCCATTCACAGCTCCAGTAGCTGAACTGAAATGTCCTGCCCCACCGCTGGGCATTCGAACACTTCCTTTTTTAAATTGGCGAAATAGTTTGCTGACGTTTTCACTTGGGAATCGGAATCCCAGACAGCCAACGCCCAATCCAGTGCTTTGCCCGTAAGTAGCAATAGCATAAAAGCACTCCTTGTAAATTCTCTGCAGTAGGCTTCTGGTTGTTGGCTGAAGAAGCTGAAGAAGCCAGATGTTAAGTGAGAAATGCCAGCTGTTGAGCAGCTCGGAGTCAGGACAAAGTCCAGGTTAGACAGCGAGGATGCAGTAGACCTAATTAATATGATCTTAGACGTGCTGTAATGCTGTAATAGTCTAGATTGTGTGATTGCACTGGATCACTATCGAGTTCTGTAACAGACAACTTGCTTGTGGAATAAGAAAATGTTTTCTTTCCTTTCTTTCCTTATCCAACCTGTCACTTAAGCTGGACACAGCCCTCCCTGCCTCAGAGGCCTGTGAGAGACTATTTAGTGAAGCTGGATTGATCTTCAGCCCAAGAAGGGGAGCAATTAATTGGCATAACTTTGAGAACCAGCTTCTACTTAAGATGAACAAGGACTTTTTTAAGTTTGACTTATTTGACCATGGTACAATTTCTCAGGCAGTCAGGTATCTCAATAGAGAACTGAACTGAGCTGGACACACACACACACAAAATTGATCTTGTTTACATGTGCAGGTCTATTTTGAGAACTTATATTAATTTAAGGTTCCACTTGAATACAAAGTGTTCTCCTGAGTCTGATCCTAAACCTGTGTCCCAACTCACAGGCAGTAAAGTGATTCAGATTCTGATCCGTTCCAGTAAACTCCTTCCTTGTGAATGACACGGACTTCCACAAAGATGCAGCAGTTTTCTTTAACATGTGAATGAACATGATTTGGGTCTAACACTGGGCTCCAGTCTGCTCCATCATGTAGGACTTAAATTAAGTTGTTGAGATTGAATTGTTCATTAAATTGAATTGTTGAATGTTTTCCATGCAGTAACTTCCTGTGTTCAGCTCCACACCCAATACTGCAGCACCTGAGAGACAGGAAGTGATCATGTTACTGAGACAGAACAGTTACTGCTTCAGAAAGGTTTGTGATCAAACACACCTCAAACACCTGAATTGTTGTTTCACTCACACTCACTGTTTATTCTGTAATTACACACAGTGGAAATGACATGTATACAACATATATACAAAACTGGGTCACTACAACAACAAATCAATCAGCAGACCTGTTACCATGGTTACAATTAAACACAGATTAGCAAACAAACAACAGAGATATGAAAATAAGTCATTTTTAAAGAAAAAAAAGATAAATATTCCAACTGTAACTCAATCATCTGTGCAGAAACAAATGTGATATAAAAATAAGGAGGTAAAAATTGACTATAAACATCTCCAACAGCTGGATGTGTGTTTGTGTAATCAGTGTGATGGTGTGATGATATCTCTGTGTTGTGTGTAGATGCTGAAGGATTGGACTTTGGATTGTAAAATATGTGATTAAAGCCTGAAGTAACTTGTAGCTGAGTGGATAAAAGGATGTGGTCAGTCACGGTTATTGTTCTGGAACTTCTACATCTGAATATGAATGATTCAGCTCCCAAACTGCTGGAAATGTGGGACGGGTTCTAACGCTTCACCACTACTGCTTTATCCTGGACAAGAGGTTTGAGGTCAGACGCCAGTCATACACCAGACCTGGTGAGTTTATAACATTTAATTCTGAAAGACAGAAGAGGACAGAATTACAGACAACGTTAAACAGAGTCACTCATCACATTCCTTATGAACAACAGAAGCGTAATGCACACACTAGATGTGACATTTTACAGAACACACTGAATATTACTCAGTGTCTTACAATACAGTAGAGTAAAGAGACAGGAAGTCAGTAACTCACTGTAGTGTCTCCAGTTTACAGTGTGGATCCTTCAGTAGATCAGAGAGCAGCTTCACTCCTGATTCTCCTGGATAATTATAGTCCAGATCCAGCTCTCTCAGGTGTGATGAGGAGTTTGACCTCAGAGCTGAATCCAGAGCAGCACAACCTTCATCTGTAATACTGCAGTTCCTCATCCTGCAAGAAAGAAAACCTTCTCACACTTAACACACTCAGTTTTAGCATTGAAAACATGAACTACACAAAATCTTTATATACACTACATTTACTCTCCATCTCACACACACAACAATGACAATATATCAGATCTCTACAATTACACTTACAACAGATGAGAACTGGAGGTTGCTGTGTTTATTAAAACTCTGATGTGTATGTGTGTGTGTATGTGTGTGTGTGTGTATGTGTGTGTGTGTGTACAGTATATGTGTGTGTGTGTATGTGTGTGTGTGTGTGTGTGTTCACCTCAGTATCTCCAGTGTACAGTGTGGATTCTTCAGTCCAGCAGAGAGCAGCTTCACTCCTGAATCCTGCAGTTTATTGTTACTCAGGTTCAGTTCTCTCAGACTGGAGGAGTTTGATCTGAGAACTGAGGACAGAGCTCTACAGCTTTCCTCTGTCAGATTACACCGACACAGACTGGAAGAGAAATGATGAAATATCAGAACACTGATCTCAAACACACACACAGCCATAATCCAGCTAAAGTTGAAGCTGTAACAGAAATGTGAGTGTGTTTCTCTCACACACAGAAGGTCAGTGATTGGGATCCACAGGGTGTGAGAAACGTTTCCTAACGAGTAAAAACAATCATGAGACTAATAGGAGGGGTAAGGATGTCAGTATAAATAGAGGGGATTTTGTACAAGGGGTGGGGGGGTGCACTTGACCACGTCGGGGCTGATGCTGTGTACTTGAGAGCCATTTTACTGTTATTTTTGTTAAAGATCGTCTTGATAAAAATAAAGCCGGTTGTTTCTTCTCATCCAAGCCTGAGGAAATTTCTTTATTTTATTTTTATGGATTAGTGAAGTTTTGTAAGTATTTGGTAATAATAGGTCACTGGAGAAGACTTCAGAACCACCCTGTAGTGTGTCCACTCAGAGGGGGACAGACAGAAAACTAGACATTTAGAGGGAAATTATGTAATAAAACTGCAGATATAACAAAACTCATTACTGTTTCCTCAAATTATTTTAAGTTAAAAATATCATGAAGCAGATCTTTTTACTCTCCATCTCACACACACAACAATGACAATATATCAGATCTCTACAATTACAGTTACAACAGAGAACTGGAGGTTGCTGTGTTTATTAAAACTCTGGTGTGTGTGTGTGTGTGTGTGTACCTCAGTATCTCCAGTGTACAGTGTGGATTCTTCAGTCCAGCAGAGAGCAGCTTCACTCCTGAATCCTTCAGTTTATTGTTACTCAGGTTCAGTTCTCTCAGACTGGAGGAGTTTGACCTGAGAACTGAGGACAGAGCTCTACAGCTTTTCTTTGTCAGATTACACCTCCACAGACTGGAAGAGAAATGATGAAGTATTTGATTTATTTCCATCAGTTGGGAAATAAGTGTTTACCTGAACACAAGGCTCTAATGACAGAATAAAAATATAAAATGAAGAGTCTGTGTATAAACTTGGACTGCTCTTGGACAGATCCATGTGTCTCAGCTCATATGAGATGATGTATTTAACTTTCTAAAAGAAGATAATAACAGAGAGGCCACTCTGAACAAACACGTCTCTTTATTTCTAGCAGAGAGATTTTCATACAGTGTGTTCAGCAGCTCTGGGGAAAGTTCTGCTGGAGAACATTTCCATATTTCCACACTGTCCTTTACTGCTTCATTACAGTGTGTTCAGTCTGTAGATCTGTGGATACATTTACTTTCTGTTACAAACATTTTCTGGAATATTTTTGTCAACTCAAGTCAAGAAGCTTTTGTCATCATTTCAGCCACATATATCTGACGCAGTACATAGTGAAATGAAACCAGGTTTCTCCAGGACCTGGTGCTACATAAACATACAACATATAATTACAAACACAGAACACCAACACAGAGCTAGGACAGAAAAACACAATTTAAAATACAAACCAGCAGAAATGCATAAAGTATGAGAGATAAGACGAGTAATTCAGTTAAGACTAAAGTAATGTGTGTGTATTAAAGGAGGATGGAGCGGTCTGTCTGTGTATAGCTGTAAGCCCACATGGTGTAAACGCCTCAGCAGACAGAAGATTTAGAGCACACTGTTAGAGGTACTTAATGGCATTGCACCTGTGTATTTAGCAGAATTCCTGATGGATCACACCTTAAATATTTTTGTACCATGAACAAATGCTGACTTTCTTCATGTGAATTTTAATAAGATGAAGCTCGGTGAAAGTGCTTTTAGTGTCCCTGCTCCCAGGATGTGGAACTCACTCCCAGTGTATATCCATCAGGAACCTTCACTAAATACATTTAAAAAGCAGCTTGAACACACTTATTTACTTTAGCTTCAATTAGATCTCTGGATTTTAGGCTTAAAACTGCTTTTATGTCTTAAAAATTATTATATATTTTTTATTTTAAGTAGGAAAGGTGCTGTGTAAATTAAGATATTATTATTATTATTATTATTATTAGTCAGACATTAACATACTTAGTGAGTGTTTGTGTGTGTGTGCGCATGTATGTATGTATATATATATGTATATATATATATATATATATATATATATATATATATATATATATAATGTGTGTGTGTGTGTATGTGTGTGTATGTAAATATTATGTGACCTCTGTCTGTGTGTGTGTGTGTGTGTGTGTGTGTGTGTGTACAGTATGTGTATGTGTGTGTGTGTGTACCTCAGTATCTCCAGTGTACAGTGTGGATTCTTCAGTCCAGCAGAGAGCAGCTTCACTCCTGAATCCTGCAGTTTATTGTAACTCAGGTTCAGTTCTCTCAGACTGGAGGAGTTTGAGCTGAGAACTGAGGACAGAGCTCTACAGCTTTCCTCTGTCAGATTACACCTCCACAGACTGGAAGAGAAATGATGAAATATCAGAACACTGATCTCAAACACACACACAGCCATAATTTTATAACTTTTATTTAAGATGGTGAAGGTAAAACAGACACGACTTTGGTTTTTGTGTCTAATGATGAAAATGTGACCTAATAAACTTATTGGCCAGATGACAAACATCAGAACACAACAGATGTGTCTCCTATAACAGCACAATATCTTTTTCTGATTCAGTAGATTTAAAGTACTGATTGGATTGTGAGGAGAGTTCAGTCCACCACAGTTCAAACCAAAATATTAAGCTGACTCATTATTTAATACAAGATCATAGATAATATCTGGAGAAATAAAGTTTGTCAGTTATCAAATCAGTAATTCTACAAAAGCAAATCACCAAATAGAGACAATAAACCACAGTGCCAGTCTTTCCTGAAATGAGACGGTCCTTGTAAGCAGTATATAAGGTGAGTGGATCCATTACTCAGACTAATTCAGGAAGCTCCCCAGAGAATCCTCCCAAGCGGTAATCCACAATAAACGGCTGAAAAAAGGTCTTCCTTTAGTGGAGAAGTCCATGAGGAGAAGTAGCAATAATCACTGCGGTTAAACCAGCCGCTCTTTCTGAAAGCAAGGTTAAAGTAGCTGAATGTATATAGTAGGGATACGGTTTTAGACAGTTCTAACCCTAACCATAACCCAGTTAACCCACGGTTCAATATGCACCTAAGTTTTTAACGATGGTTTTCAGTTCTGTTCGGATGGCTTGGCAAATTAAATTTTTTTTCATTATTCTTTGTTTAGGTGACAGGAACAGTAAGTATGTTAAGAAGAATAATATGGTTTTAGTTGCAATTTTCTTTATTTTACATAAATGCAAAAATCAACTTGTACACATTCATAGTGTACTGAAAATAGTGAGATATAAATTAGCACTTGTATGATTTTCATACAGGGGACGTGTTTGGAGTACAGCGCTCTTTATTTCCCAATCTGCTATGTAATGACCAGTCACGGTGAGATAACTCTGTTACCCGCGAGGTCCAACTATCTGTTGTTAGAGCAAGACTTTGTGCTTTAGCCAATTCCTTTTCTATTTTTTTTGCGCATCTTTTCGTGGAGATTGTGCTTAAAAAAAAAGACAGCACTTTTATACAGTGCCAAAAGCCCACATCACTGATCACTGAAAACAGCTGCAAATCTTTAGCAATGAACACCCCTACTGCATTTGGGGTTTTTTGTGTCTCTTAGAACCAGTTGTGTATGAATGCTGGAAGGAATCAGATAGGGGACTGTTGTTTTTTGGGTTCCTGTGTTACCTGCTCTATCATCCTGCTTCCACACAGTGATATCTCTGGGTGATGGAGCTGCATATGTGTGGTCATGTTGGAAGTATTTCCATGTCAGTAGGTAACTCGTGTGGAACAGTGCTTAAACACAGTCATGTTTTTGTTTAGTGTTTTTGTTTCATCGGCATCATAGTCCACAACAAATCATAGTCCACACCACAGATCTGAAAGACAGGGCTGCTTCCTCGTATTTGTCTCGCTTCACCGCTCTCCAGGGTTAGAGTGAAATGCAAGCATGGTTACCGCCCCTAACTTTAGTGCTCACTGATTGGATATTTACTTGCGGGAAGGCGTGTCTGTCTCAGCGCCTAGACATACAGTACAGGCAAACACAAACAGGCGGTTCAGAGAGTAATAAACCACATGGGAATTATTTCAACGAATAACCGAAAAAAAAAGTGGTTCACATACGAGTATTGAACCATGGAGGTCGTACCGAATGCTTCAATATTATATTGAGTATTGTGGCATCCCTATAATTTACATTTTAAAATGGGGAACATAAAGGTTTAAAGAGACTAAAATGTACTAAGCTAAATTCATTTTACTGGAATTTTTAAAATCCTTTTTAAAATAGACATTTCAGATTGTTAGTTGATCAATCCAACTCAGATCACTTCATAATGGCATATTCTATAGTCCCAATAAAGATCAATTCATTTTACTGTGGAATTTTGAAGGAATTTTGAAGGAGTTGCTCTTCAAAGGCATCCAAAGAGTTCAATTTTGGTCTTATCTGACCAGACTATATTCTCGGAGTATTTCACAGGCTTGTCCAAATGTTATGCACCAAACTCTAAACGAACTTCAACATGCTTTTTCTTCAGCAGTGGAGTCTTGTGTGGTGAGTGTACACACAGGCCATGGAGGTTTAGTGCATTACTTATTGTTTTCTTTGGAACAATTGAATCGGCTAGTTCCAGGTCTTTCTGAAACTCTCCACAGGTGGTCCTTGGCTCTTGGACAACTCTTCTGATCATTCTTTTCACTCCTCTGTCAGAAATCCATGAGGAACACCTGGGCAAATGATGTTCTTTCCACTTCCGGATTATGACCCCAACAGTGTTCACTGGAACATTCAGAAGTTTAGAAATCCTTCTGTGACCAGTGCCATCAGTATGTTTAGCAACAATAAGGTTGTGAAGGTCTTGAGAGAGCTCTTTGCTTTTACCCATCATGAGATGTTTCTTGTGTGACACCTTGGTAATGAGACTCCTTTTTATAGGCCATCAGTCAGGACTGAACCATCTGATATTAATTTGCACTGACCAGTGGGCAGGACTGCTTTCTAATTACTGATTGATTTCAGCTGGTGTCTTGGCTTTCCATGACTTTTTGCACCTCCCTTTCTTCATGTGTTCAATACCTGTTCCCTGTGTCATTACACATTATTTCATTTATGGACATCTATGGTTTGATTTCTTTGTATGTGTGGATTGCATGGGTTGTTACTAACATCTGGTGAAAAGTTCTTGTCAATAGCACCATTACAAATATATTTACTGAGATAAATGGTGACGTGTTCAATACTTATTTTACCTGCTGTTTCTATATATATATCTAAATATCTACACACACAAACACACATATTTAAGCTATACTCTTTCAGTGCTATTACTGCTAAGTATCTAAAAGCTGCACCAGAGCAATATGTCTGCGGCTAGATTAACGAGCGGCTGGTTCAGTTAATAATGCACTACAGAATTCCCTTTTTAAGCTGAGTGCGTTCCTTTCAGCCGTCTGTCTTCAAGTCGATTATATATATATATATATATACATACATACACACACACACAGTATCTCACAAAAGTGAGTACACCCCTCACATTTTTGTAAATATTTTAATATATCTTTTCATGTGACAACACTGAAGAAATGACACTCTGCTCAATGTAAAGTAGTGAGTGTACATCCTGTATTATAGTGTGTAATTTTGCTCTCATGCAGGCCCAGACCATGACACTCCCACCACCATGCTTGACTGTAGGCAAGACACACTTTTTTTTTACTCCTCACCTGGTTGCTGCCACACACCCTTGACACCATCTGAACCAATTAAGTTTATCTTGGTCTCATCGGACCACATGACATGGATCCAGTAATCCATGTCCTTAGTCTGCTTGTCTTCAGCAAACTCTATGCGGGCTTTCTTGTGCATCATCTTTAGTAGAGGCTTCCTTCTGGGACGACAGCCATGCAGACCAATTTGATGCAGTGTGTGGCATACGGTCTGAGCACTGACAGGCTGACCCCCCACCCCTTCAACCTCTGTAGCAATGCTGGCAGCACTCATACGTCTATTTCCCAAAGACAACCTCCGGATATGACGCTGAGCACATGCACTCAACTTCTTTAGTGGACCATGGAGAGGCCTGTTCTGAGTGGAACCTGTCCTGTAAAACCGCTGTATGGTCTTGCCCACTGTGCTGCAGCTCAGTTTCAGGGTCTTGGCAATCTTCTTATAGCCTAGGCCATCTTTATGTAGAGCAACAAATCTTTTTTTCAGATCCTCAGAGAGTTCTTTGCCATGAGGTGCCATGTTGAACTTCCAGTGACTAATATGAGACAGTGTGAGACACCTGCTCCCCAATCACACCTGAGACCTTGTAACACTAATGAGTCACATGACACCGGGGAGGGGAAATGGCTAATTGGGCCACTTAGGGGTGTACTCACTTTTGTTGCCAACAGTTTAGACATTAATGGCTGTGTGTTGAGTTATTTTGAGGGGACAGCAAATTTACACTGTTATACAGGCTGCAGTTTATACACCACTAATGAAGCTGACCATCTACTTTAAGTGTGTGTGTAAATATTATATGACCAGTGTGTGTGTGTGTGTGTGTACCTCAGTATCTCCAGTGTACAGTGTGGATTCTTCAGTCCAAAAGAGAGCAGCTTCACTCCTGAATCCTGCAGTTTATTCTCACTCAGGTTCAGATCTCTCAGACTGGAGGAGTTTGAGCTGAGAACTGAGGACAGAGCTCTACAGCTTTCCTCTGTCAGATTACACTCACACAGACTGGAAGAGAAATGATGAAATATCAGAACACTGATCTCAAACACACACACAGCCATAATCCAGCTAAAGTTGAAGCTGTAACAGAAATGTGAGTGTGTTTCTCTCACACACAGAAATCAGAGGACAGGACACCACATCAGGACATTTACAGGAGCAGGGACGTCTTTCTGAACTCCACAATCTCTCAGCTACAATTTATTATAAGACCATTAGGTCATGTACATAACACACACAGGTGAGAGCGAGCAGCCTACAAACACTACACTCTGATCTGTGTTCAAGTTTCTACACCCAACACTGCAGATCCAGTGCATTTTATTACAGAAAATAAAGAATTATAGAGCTGTACACTAGCAGTTAATAACATGCCAATACTAGTCGTACTTTACACTGAGTTATATGCTGAATTTCACAGAGACGGTAAAACAGTTGGTGTGTGTTGTTCTCTGTGCTCGTACAGGTACAAATCTGTCACCTGGAGACCTCTGATTTTACACACACACTGGTTCAGGTGTTTGGTGTGGACCCGAGTACAGGTGGAGTCTTCACATACGTCCAAACAGATCCAAACTAAAGAAAAAGGTTGATTTATTCAAACTAAACCAGGTAATTAAACAAGGTAAAGCCAGTCATGGGAGCCTGTGTGTGGTCATACATATGGAACTGGTCAGTTACAGCAAGTGTGTTAATTTACAGGAACAGTGTGAAAAGATAGAGTTGGTTTTTTCGTCTTGTCTTAGAAGGTGATAAGGGCTGGGCAATTTTATTCTTTCAAAATTACACTTTAGAAAATCATTTTATTAGCAATATAGATTTATAGTGTTTTATTTATTTATTAGAATGGACTTTGGAAAATAAAAATGTGCAAAAAAGTAAGAATCTCTTTCTTAAATAAACAGTGGCCTTCACTGCTATTTAGTTCAGAAATGTGTTTAGTTCTTAAATGCATGCAGGTATTTTGTACAGATTTTTATATAAATTTTAGAGAAAACTTAATATATCATGATTCATCTATAAAAGATATAAAATGATTCATATCCTGATCCATAAGATTTTGTCCATATGGCCCAGCCCTCAGTGCAGACATGACGTGTTAGTGTAAAAAGTGAAACAATCTTCTGTAAAAGTACCAGAGGTTTGTTTAAAGAGGATTAGAGGAACTATTAACAAGCATTAATCCAAACAGTGCAGTTCAGTGTCACATTAAAATAACAAACCATGCAGTAATACATTTATAAATAAAAATACTCACACAGCTTTTCTGAAGGCTTTGACCACTGGCAGCAGTCTCAGAAGACATTCCTCTGATGGATCATATTTACCCAATTTAAACTCATCCAGCTCCTGTTCTGAGGTCAGTAACACAAACACCAGAGCTGAACACTGAGCAGGAGAGAGACTGGATCCACTGAGACAGCTGTAATATCCTGTGTTCATGTAAGTCTGTACTTCCTGCACTAGAGAATGATCATTCAGTTCATTCAGACAGTGGAACAGATTGATGGATTTCTCTGGAGATGGATTCTCCCTGATCTTCTCCTTGATGTACTCCACTGTTTCCTGTTTTCTGTGAGAACTACTTCCTGTCTGTGGCATTAAGTCTCGTAAGAGAGTCTGATTGGACTCCAGTGAGAGACCCAGAAGGAAGCGGAGGAACAGGTCCAGGTGTCCATTCTCACTCTGTAAGGCCTTGTCCACTGCACTCCTGAGGAGATCAGACATATTTGGATTTCTGAAGAAATTTAAATATTCAGTATTTTGCTCCACAAGCACATTTGCCTTTCTTAATTTAAAGCAGAAAAACACGTATAAAGCAGCCAGAAACTCCTGAACACTCAGATGTACAAAGCTGAACACCTTCCCCAGGTGAAGCCCAAACTCCTCTCTGAAGATCTGGGTACACACTCCTGAGTACACTGACACTTCTCTGACATCAATGCCACACTCTCTCAGGTCTTCCTCATAGAAGATCAGGTTTCCTTTCTCCAGCTGCTGGAAAGCCAGTTTTCCCAGTGCCAGGATACTCTCTCTGGTCTGCTGAGGATCAGGGTCATGTTTCTGATGGTACTTTTCATCCTTGTGTTTGATCTGAAAGATCAGGAAGTGTGTAAACATTTGAGTCAGAGTCTTGGGGATCTCTCCACTCTCTGCTTCACCCAACATTCTCTCTAGAACAGTGGCTGAGATCCAGCAGAAGACTGGGATGTGGCACATGATGTAGAGGCTTCTTGAAGACTTCATGTGTCTGATGATTTTATTGGCCAGGCTCTGATCACTGATCCTCTTCCTGAAGTACTCCTCTTTCTGAGGATCATTAAACCCTCGTACCTCTGTTACCTGGTCTACACACTCAGGAGGGATCTGATTGGCTGCTCCTGGTCGAGAGGTTATCCAGAGGAGAGCAGAGGGAAGCAGATTCCTTTTGATGAGGTTCGTCAGCAGAACATCCACTGAGGCTGACTCTGTCACATCACACAATCTCTCATTCTTCTGGAAATTTAGAGGAAGTTGACACTCATCCAGACCATCAAAGATCAACACCACTTTGTAGGAGTCACAGTCTATTGATTCTAGATTTCTTATTTCTGGGAAAAAGTGATGAAGAAGATTCATCAGACTGAGATTTTTCTCCTTCATCAGATTCAGCTCTCTAAAGGGAAGTGGAAACATGAAGGTGATGTCCTGATTTGATTTTCCTTCAGTCCAGTCCAGAATGAATTTCTGCACAGAGACTGTTTTTCCAATTCCAGCAACTCCTTTAGTCAGCACAGTTCTGATGGACTTGTCCTTAAAGAGGTCATTACAGTTGATGGGTATCTCCTGTGTTGCTGGTCTCCTGGACGCTGTCTCAATCTGTCTCACCTCATGTTCATTATTGACGTCTCCACTCCAACCCTCTGTGATGTAGAGCTCTGTGTAGATCTCATTCAGAAGTGCTGATCTTCCATGCTGTGAGATTCCTTCATTAATTCTTTTAAACTTGTCTCTCAGGTTGGATTTCAGCTTTGTCTGATACACAGAGGCGAGTTCTAATAAACAGTAATTACATGTTTTAATGCAGAATCACTGAGCACTATATAAAATGTAAAATTCTTTCAAATGCTGCTGTTCATTCCTGATTCATCTACTAAATATTATTGAAGGAACAGGACCATTGTACAGAGTGACCACAAGCTGGACCATGAACAGGACAGAAAAGCAGCAGATGTACATGATACTAAAATCAAAGTTCAAACTAAAAGTCTTCATATCTAAAACTATTTCCTCTCTCTAAAGTGAACCTGATGGAATAAAGCCATGGCTCAGAGCTCTTACTGTTCTGCAGTGTGTTAGCGAGATCTGTGTGCTTCATGTTCTTCAGGAAGTGCAGTGTGATCTTCAGAGCTCCCTCTCTGACACTGTGCAGATCCTCCTCATCCTCCACCTCCCTCTCAGTGCATGCTGGGTAATCTGGACTCAGGAGCTTCCTAAACCTCTTCAGCTCATTCTTTATCAGAGTGATGACTTTGTGTTCCAGCTCCTGGTCAGAAACACACAGGAACAGATCTAAATATTAGAATCTTACACAGTGAATGGTGCTTTGTTAATGATTTTGATTATGAAAATAATAAAAGTCTCTTCCTCTTGCCTTTAGTTACAACTGAAATTCTGATTATTCATACAAGTGATTACCCATAATTCTACTGGACATCAAGAAATGACAAGGTATGACAACACACACATTACACACTATAAAACACACACACACACACACACACACCTTGAATATGGAGTCCAGCTGATTTCTGCTGATGTTTGATTTCTTCTTTTGTGGTCTGTGAACAAATAAAACACATCATGTAATATGGACTATATGCATTTGTAAGAAACATAAAACAATGAGGGCATTGAAGATTTTAATGTAGAAGTTTATTGCAGCATCGCAGTAACAAAATACATAAAGTACTTTGGGTTCATCAGAGTCAAAAAGAACCAAGAGCGAATCCTGCTCAAACCTTTTATACAGTGTTTCCCGTGTGTAATTTAAATGAGTTTCACTTTAAATGTAAATTAGTGCAAGAACTGTGTATTCCTAAAGGGCTGGATGATACTGACTAATAACTAATAATTAATTGGAGTAAGTGTTCAAAATGTTTGGTAAGGCTGCTTTAAACCAATGTAAAAATACCAAAATAGATAAACTGGTTTGAATTAAAGATATTTCTATATGATATGTAAGCCTTTTTGGGAATGAGCCCTTTCATATGTGTACTGTGGAGTGGAATCTGGGTTGAGGCAGTCTGTAGTTTCTTACATATTCATAGCTGTAGAAATCACAGTAATAAATACAGAGACAGATATTTAACACTATCCTCTTAACACAATACACTGATTTCAGGATTTCATCACTGACACTAACATGTTTAGAAACAAATGATTGAATTAATGAATAAAATGATTTATATTGTCATTAATATCCCAGGTGTAAATGTTCTTCTGTAGCACCACAGACCCTCCAGCTCAGGGACTGCAGGCTGAACTGACCTCTTAAAGCAGTTGTCCTCACTGCCGGACTGAGAGCTGCAGCACTGCACAGTTTAGTGTTTTACTGCTTCAACACCTGATAAAGCTCATGAAGGGCTTCATAAATAGACCAGTGAGTTTGATCAGGTGGAACACTGCTGTAAAACACCTCACTATACTGACCTCACATCAGTAGAACTGTCTCTGTCTCTGAAGTTAATTGGAAGTCCCATTGACCGGTCACTCTTCATGGACACACAGCTGGGTTCTGGTGAGTCTGATCTCTTTCCCGCCATCATTCTAGAATTCCAACAGAAATATCAGCAATAATTAATCCTCTGCTGTCTCAGCACTGTTAAACACTGTGTTGATCATTAAACACCAATAATTCCATCTTTTTAATTCAGCTCCAGTCTGCACACTTCTTCAAACAGGAGACACGCCTCATACCTCAGGAATTACACTGAGGTCAGGAGTCCCAATCACAGAGAACTGACTCCGCTGGGTCTTAAAGCCTGTCGAGTTCACTGACTCAAAGCTATGCTGCTCTTCTGCTCCACATTACACAGTCCTTTTTACTCTTCTCTCACTGAATGATTTCTCTAAACTGTTCTTAGATCAGATCAGTGATCTATTCACTGCTATTAAACACCTTAAACCAAAGTTTAGTTCCTGTGTTAACTAGTGAGTGTTTAGAGATACAGATCTGTTCCCATGAGACGGTGTGTATTTATTGCTGGTGAATGTAAAAGTTACTGACCTCTCGTCTTTCTTTAAGTCCTGTTTTCCAGACACACTCATGTTGAAGGTCATGTCTCCTTCTCCAGATTATAGCGTTTATATATCAGAGCTTTAGCTTTTACTCCTGGAATATTTTAGTTTCCTCTCGTAACAAAATGGAGCAGCTGAGTCAGTGACACAGCCGCGCACACACACTCTCTGTCTCTCTTTCTCTCTCTCTCTCTCTCTCTCTCTGTGGTTCTGGTTTGTTTATCAATGATGGATTGACTGCTGAAAATAAATCATTAAAAATAGGTGTATTTATGTCAGTCTGTAAGAGTGTAGTGGGAAAAGATTTTAGACACTCTCTACATTGTTCTATTAGTAACACTACTTCTCCTAGGGCTGATAATTCCCTGCTTGTTGAAATGGGGAGCAACTTATTCCCCAAACAGGAGAGCCAGCAAACAAAGAACCTTCTCCTAACATTAGCACAGGATTCCCCTTTGATTATTTTTTCAAAACCAAATAATAACCTTCTAGGAACGTTCTCTAATGGTTATTTTTAGCTTTTATTTTTAAAACCATTAGGGAGTTTTTGATAAAGGAACTCAGTATAAACAATAAATGGATGTGATTTGAGGTAAACATGCATTAATGACAGAGACATGTTAAAAATCTAAACATTCCCAGCTGAAGCTAATTTAAATGATTTAGATGTAAACACATACAGATCTCCAGCCAAATCAAGTGTGTGTACAATTAAAAGATTCATTATTTAATTTAATTCATCTGAACTACAATCAGTTACGTAGTTCCAGGGGCGTTTCTAGGATTTGAAAACATCAGGGGCCGAGGCCAAAACATCAGGGGGCAATTAGGGACAGGGGGTAAGTAAGAATAACACGTTTTGTAAGAGCATTTTCATGTAATATTATTTAATAATAAACAGTTCATTAAAGTTCATTAAATTCATGACATTTTCTCTCTCACAGGTATGCCATGTAATATTATCTCTTTTACAGCTTGTGTGTGAAGCAGTAACAATTCTAAATGTCCATATAACTCACCACTTGTGATAAACAGATCCCAGACGAGCCCCCAGGATTACTTCCTCTGCTCCGATAACTCACAGCGGCAGGGTAGCACTTCTTTAGTTCATGGTTCGATAAAAAAGGATGAGACGGACAAAGTTAGCCGATGCATGCCATTTAACATTCCTCCGTAGCAGATAAGATCGTCAGGATACAGCTCAAAATTTACACACACACACACTTCCGAGCACATTGTTCCACACTACATTACACATAATGCATTTCACTCAGGACTACAACTCCATGTAGACAATGGTCTTAAAGCAACAGCTCTCACTTTTCCCCACTCCCGCAACACAGTGCTTACAGAACTAAACAGGTAATGCTTAGAGTTTGTGTTCATATACGATCCGTCATCTCGTACACGGGTCACTCGAACTGCTGGACACCAGCAGCACTAATAAACATAAGCAGGTGGCAGGGAAGCTGGAATCTACCCCAGGGGACTCTGGGTATAAGGCGAGGGACACACTGGATCACTCACAGTGCACACAAACACACACACTCAGATTATATAGCCTAATTAGCTTACATCTTTGGTTTAGAGCAGGAAACCAGAGAACATGGAGGAAACCCTAAAGCACAGGGAGAACATGCATACTCCGTGACAACAGAAATGGTTTCCAATAAAAATAATAAAATAATCAATACAGCTCTATTAAATTAGATCTATATCTATAATCTCTTAAATATAAACGTTATAGTTTAAACGTTAAATTCATGCTAACACTGAACATTTAGTTTCTATGGTGCCTGAAAAGTGCAAACAAAATAACAAATAACATCAGGAAACACAAGGAGAGTTCAGAAAAACTGGAAAAGATAGGAATAGTTTGTGAATGGGATTCTTACTGCTGATTGGACGAGACCGCTGTCACTCAGGATATAGAAGCAGTGGGAATTTGGGGATCTAACTTCATTTCTTGTAAATGTGTTCTGCCTTCACTATAAACTGTTTTTTTTTTTTCCAGATAGTACAACTTTAAATCTTTAAATCTTTTAAAGAAAAGAACAAACATATATATATTTATATTTATAAGAAAATGGAATTCATTCAGCACTACTTTGAGGAAGGAGATTCATATGGTGTGATTTTGGATATACTGAGAGCGTATTATGGTGTATAAATTAGTTTGCAATGTGCTGAGGAACTTTTGAGAAAAATAAATCTGGTGGGCATGGGCAAGGGTAAATAGGTCCACAATTTTTTTGTGCTATTGCACAACATGACCCAACACTCTCCAAGCAACTGAAAAGGAAGGGTCCTGATTATTTGAGCATTTATAATCAGGATTAAAACACAAAAAACAGGATTAAGGAAAAAGGAAAACATGGTCAGTCATTGACTGATCCTCACCTGATCCAGATAGCCCTACCAAAGTCTGACTCTTAGCCTTGAGTCCTGCCATCTAGTGTCCAGCTCTGTTCTGTCCCTATAACATCCTTTACTGCCTGTTCATAACAATTTCTAGTCACAGACAACTTCTAGTCACACATGCAGAAGGTCAGAACCTCTAAAACAAATTCTCCATGTAAACCAGGTTAAAGGTTATAAGGTTATTTGGTTATTTAAGGACAGGGATTTAGTTTCTGAAAATGATTTGCCATTTTTGAGTGCTTGTGCCTGCCATGTAGTAACTGGCAGAGTAATGGACATGTTCCTCCAGTTCAGTAGCGCAATGATGACCATTTTAATTCATGAATAGAATCAATTAAGTGCACGACAGGTAACGGTGACAGCAATGGATAAATATTTGAAAAGGGAAAGTGCAAACTCTGAACCGATTGGAAAAAATCTGATGGCCCTAGCATGAGTGGTGGTCAAAAGAAAGCAAAAACGGTGAGTTTGAGGCTACACAATGAAAATTATCACTTACCGGGGATCCTAATGCACCGTCTCCGTTATGCTTGGCGTGTGGGGGAAAAGTTCTCCAACAGTGCCATGGTCCCCCAGCACTTAACGGCTTAAACACCATCTCCAAACAAAACACCCTTCACTTCAAAACAAGAATGCAGATTATTTTGCACATTTGCATGAACACACTAAGAAACAACAACAATAACAACAACACAGAGGTGAAAGAGAGAGCTCTCAAAGGTAGCTAGCTACCTAAATCAACCCAAATCGAAAAAGCCACACAGTGTACCAGAGTCATTAATACTACCTGCCTGCAAAGCCATTGTCGACGAGATGCTCGGCCTTGGTGCAGATAAAGAAATAGCCCTAAGTCCCCTAGTAGGGATGTGTACATTGATGCTGGAGTATCAATATATAGATACTCAGAAGTTTCAAATTTGGTATCGATATTTTAACTATATTAATCATTTCTGCATAACTAAATGTTTTTAGCACTGTGAACAGGATGGTCGGTGACTGTTTGTATATATGACAATACACACTGTTCGGTCTGCTGCGGTCAACACACACACACGCACACCCACACACTTCCGCTTTACAGAATGGCAGGAAGGCAGGAAGGCAGAAAGGAAATGTAGCGTGGTGTGGTGCTACTTCTCAACAGCGGAAAAAAATGATGATGCAATATTTGTGATAAAAAAAGTCACACACAGCAACAATAAAAGCAACCTTTTTAAACACTTATAGACAACACACACACACACACACACACACACACACACACACACACACACACACTGAAACACACGGAACAAAAACAAGCTGCCTAGTTGTAGAAAAAACACAGAGTGGGCTATTTACTGATTTATTTACATATATTGTACGTTAGTAGTTACTGCATTTACTTTATTTATTTATTTATTTATTTATTTATTTATTTATTTATGTTTTGTAGCCCAGTATCTGTGTATCGTGTGGGAACGAGTCGGATCTCTGAGTCGATTCTTTTTTTGTGTAATCTGGATCATTTTAACGGCCGATTTATTTCTTTATGCATTAAATATTTGACGGATTAATGTATACTTTGTTTATTTGTTTGCCATCGCGTTTGTGTGTTATCACTAACTTGAGACTTTTTTTATTTTGGAATTAGTATTAAGCACATGTTAAAAAATGTTTCTTTTCACCAGGGACAATTCTAGGATTTTCATTTAAGGGGGGTTTAATGAGGGTATAATAGTAAAAAATACTAAATAAAAGAATAAAAAAATAAAGGTTTGACTAACAGGGTATGATGGTAAACTTATTGTAGCATTCCACTGTATTGCATAGATGTGTATAACATTTAAGTACTGAACAAGCCAAAGATCTTCCTGATCACACACACACAGGTGATATAATATTTACACACACACACTTAAAGTAGATGGTCAGCTTCATTAGTGGTGTATAAAGTGCTGGACTGGGTTCATGCTGCGTTTCCTCTGAATAACAAACACAGTAAACAGAAAAGCTGTAACTCTTTTGTTTAAACTAAAAAACACTAAACTTACAGTTCTGTCATCTGTCCTTTTCTATCATTTGTACTTTCATTATACAATGTGTGCTCAATCTATACACTATTAGTTTCTCCTCCAAACACATTTTAGGGAAAAATGATGGTAGAGTAAATAATCCACCTCGGTCACGTTCATTACACTCGCGACTGCGTCTGGAACACGACTGCTGATGACCGGACACATCACTGAAACGGGATAAAAGATTATAGCCCTAATTAAGCTCTAATGTAGGGGGCGTGTCACTCTGTGTAATCACCTTGCATCACCTTGAATCTACAGCACTGGACTCGTTACTCTTCACTCTTCATACCATTCTGTGTGTTTTTCTTCCCACCGCTGGTTGTGATGTTGCACTCGGTTACTAAAGTGTCCAAAACAGGGGGAGTCACGTGACAGACTGAACATGATGGCTGCTTAGACCATTTGCTTGTTAGACACGCTAACAACAAGCATCAACTCAGTAAACTCAAACATCAACAAGCTAGAGTCGGGGTGAAGAGCAGTTCCAGTGTTCTTAGCAGACATAAAAAACCCTACAGTCAGTGGAGCATCAGCTAGCAGATTAGGAAGATAGGAACAGGAGATGTGAGGAGGATTTCCTGAACTTGACAGCCACTTGTCACGTGCCATAATCTGCCTAGCTGGTCATGGCTGGCTCTGCTAACAATGCTAACCATTCTGGTGTGGTGCTGCAGTCTTTTTCTGAGCATATATAATGGTGATTCTCACGAAATCTTGGGTTTAAAAATTTCAAACATGACAATTATAAAAATGCTTAAATTAACTTTTTTTCAGACGTTAGTAACATTAATTTAAAAACTTTTACCTACCATTTAACACCTTTTTTAACATAATTTTCAAAATAATATATATATATATATATATATATATATATATATATATATATATATATATATATATATATATAAACGTTAAAATGTTGCTCATGTTGTGCTTAAGTGTGCTATTACGTTTCATGCTGATAAGTATTATAGTTTATTTTATACGCATTTTTAAATGCATTACGGACTTCAGACCGCTACTCTGTGTGTGTGTGATGTCAGCTAGAGTGAGGGAAGAGGTTGGACGCATCGTCTTTAAACTGTTCCCATCGCACACACTAGTTCGTTAAAACTTCATATTTTAACTGTGACTTTAGTTTGTATTTATTATTTGAGAATGTCTTGCAATAGTTTAAGCATGTATAACTTTTATATTTGTAACCGAGTGTAGCACTAAGGGCTGTGATGTAAACCTTATCTTTATAAGTTAACTTGCCAGTGATAGCTTTCATCCCTTGTGGTACTTTGTTAGCATGTTCGCCTCCCATGCTGGAGACCCGGATTCGAGACCCGCTCGGAGTTGTATTTATGTATTATTTCAGAATGTCTTGCAATAGTTTAAGCAACATATGGCTTGAATGGTAATAGCTAGAAACATGCTTACAATGCTAAAATGCTGCTTAGGTGTATTATATTTTTCTTAGATGGATTTTTAAATGGATTTTTCACAGACTTCAGACCACTACTGTGTGTGTGTGTGTGTGTGACGTCAGCTAGAGTGAGGGAGGAGGGTTTTTTTTAATTATTTGAGCATGTCTTGCAATAGTTTAAGCAACATATTCTCAATCGCACTCACATTTTCTTCTGGAAATGCAGCATTCTAGTTATTGCTGATATTTCTGTTGGAATTCTAGAATGATGAAGGGAAAGAGATCAGACTCACAAGAACCCAGCTGTGTGTCCATGAAGAGTGACCGGTCAATGGGAGAACCAATTGACTTCAGAGACAGAGACAGTTCTACTGATGTGAGGTCAGTATAGTGAGGTGTTTTACAGCAGTGTTCCACCTGATCAAACTCACTGGTCTCATTATGAAGCCCTTCATGAGCTTTATCAGGTGTTGAAGCAGTAAAACACTAAACTGTGCAGTGCTGCAGCTCTCGGTCCGGCAGTGAGGACAACTGCTTTAAGAGGTCAGTTCAGCCTGCAGTCCCTGAGCTGGAGGGTCTGTGGTGCTACAGAAGAACATTTATACCTGGGATATTAATGACAATATAAATCATTTTATTCATTAATTACAGACCATGTTCATGGAAACGGTATTCCCTGATGGCTGTGTCCTCTTTCAGAAGGATAATGCACCGTGCCACAAAGCAGAAATGGTTCAGGAATGGTTTGATGACCACAACAACCAGTTTGAGGTGTTGACTCTGCCTCCAAATTCCCCAGATCTCAATCCAATCCAGCATCTTTGGGATGTGCTGGACAAACAAGTCTGATCCATGGAGTCCCACCTCACAACTTACAGGACGTAAAGGTACCACATGCACATACCAGATACCACAGCACACCTTCAGGGATCTAGTGGAGTCCATGCCTCGATGGGTCAGGGCTGTTTTGACAGCAAAAGGTGAATGCTGCTTTTTTTTTATTTATTTCATAACATGAACTATTCTGCAGAAATGATCGTATAAATCTGTGTTTGGGCTCCAAGAAGGAGTATTCTCCTAAACCATGCTAACAGTCTAGCATTTCTGTACAATGTTTACATAATAATAATAATAATAATAATAATAACAATAAAGTACTGTTTGTATGTGTTTTATACTAAATAAAAGTTCACTGTATGATAGACAGTAAAAAGTGTGTTTTTAATCAGCTCCAGTTTTTTTCACCTCCACCACAATGTCTAAATGTAAGAGTCTATAAAGAAAAAACATGAAAACGGTGAGATTTTTAAAATCAGAAATTAAAATGCTGTAAAGGTTCTGTATATCAAATACTTTATTATCATCTTTATTATCTGACACATTCAATCAAAATTTTCAGGCTTTTGTAAAATGTTGAACATCAACATTAACAGTAAAACTCAAGGGTAATACTCTACCAGCATCTGGTCTTATGTAACCAATGGTACACAACATTTGGGGAAAAAGAAATAAACAGTCAAAAGTTAAAGTGATATTTCTCCCAAAAATGAAAATTCTGTCATCATCTCACCTGCATGTCGCTCCAAACCCATAAGAAATTAATTTATTTTCAGAACACAAATGAAGACATTTTTAATGAAATTTGAGATTTCAGTCCTTCTGTTGAAAGTCTATTTCCCCAAAACTTGGACATTTCAAAAAATTCATAAAAAGATTGTAAAATAAATTCATATGAATCAAGAAGTTTAATCACAGTCTTCTGAAAAGACATGATCACTTTATCTGATAGATTTAATTAAGATTTTATTCACATATTAATGCTAAACAACTAATATAAACAGAATCAAGCATGTTTGTGCTTCTATTTACCAAAACTGAATGCTGTAAACGTTGTTGAATGATCGATGTTTATATATAAATAAAAGCCTAAATTCGATCTGTTCATTATATAAAGTCATAATGACTTTTCAGAAGACTTGGATTAAACTTTCAACAGAGGGACATAAATCTCGCAGATATCATTAAACATATCTTAATTTGTGATCCAAAGATGAACGAAAGACATGAGGGTGAGTCAGTGATGACAGAATGTTCATTTTTGGGTGAACTGCCCCTTTTTAGAAACATTAATTGAACTACACTAACAATGTAGAATTACAAAAAAAATAAATAAAAATAAACCTGTTGAACATTACAGTATTAAAACATCTGGACTCAGAAACAACTCCTCACACTCCTGGAGATGGTCTTCTCTCCTGCTGTGCTCTAATGGCCCTCTTTCCACCCCTGTCTCTTGCCCCAGTGAACCATTTGGAGATCCTTTTCTGCCTCTTTTTGGTTTACATCTTCAGTCATTGTGTTCTTTTTCAGTCCACCTGTAAAAGCAAATGCACATTAACATCTGAAATGTCCAGCTGTATATTATGGTAACACTATTTTTGGTGTCCCTGTTCCAGTGTCATTGTCCATTCAAGTACTCAGTGATATTAATGATGAAAATCTACTTACAGGGTAAAAGGTCAGTTTACCCCAAAATCAAAACGTGCGCACACAATACACAATAACTTAAACACATATACGTGTTTCTGTGTATGTGGAAAAAATCCGGCGAGTCTCTGCCCTGTTATGAGCAGGACAGAGCTGACCACCGGGAATTCCCCCGGTTCACCTGATGACCACTCCGGGCCTGGTCTCACAACTGTCTGAAATTCACCCTAAATGACCTCGCCTCCGAAAGCAGCACTTTACTCTTCTAGATCCCTGATCGGATACCTCAGAATTCACAATTATGCTAATTGTGCTAATTATTATAACTTGGCGCTCCGTTCGTTCCTCATCAGCAGCTGGCTGTACGGTAAAGTCACATTTACCTCAGGGGAAAAAATGGCGGCTAACCTTACACAGACACAAAATACACAAGGAAAGCAGAAAATAAACAAAAATGTGTTCAGAGTCAGGAAACAAAAACCTCTACACATTACTATCAACACATATAACCATATTTTAATCCTCACACACGCTTAAGTGATTATAACTGTTTCACGCTTCTCCCCAACCCCCCACAGAAAAGTTATTAACATTAGTTTAGTGGTTTTAAAGATCATTTCAACAGATAATAAAGATATCTTTAGAAAATATTCATTTACCCGCTTATTCCGCTCCACATCCACGTCCTTCAGCCGCCTTCAACAGATGAAGTGATCTCCCTCCCGCCTGTCACTCACTGGGTCTGGAAGAAACTGTATCCTTACGCCATGGCGGGATTTCCTCCACTTCGAATATTTAACATCTTCACAGCTGTCATTTTAAATTTCCGCTTATTTTCAACTAAGATCACATGATACATGATATTATGATATAATGTTATAAGAAGAATTTCGTAAGGAATCATTCAAAGCAGTAGGACTACTTTGTCAAGCGGAAGGTGTTGTCAGTGAGTGAGTAGGTCTTATTGAACAGGTAGGTCCAGTGAGACCCATTTAAATGTCTTCCTTTCCGATTTCTCCTCATTCCCAGTTAAATACATTTTGATAAATGCACAGGCAAGTGAACACTGTAATGCTGAACATTCACACAAAGAAACAAAATAAAATAAAATAAAATAAATGGAACACAATGGAAAATAATGCATTTTTATTTAAAAAGTAGCTATATCAAAAATCTGTGATATTCGTTGTTTTAAAGTGATTAGTAACCACATTTAATTATTTCAAAACGATTAAAGGTATAAAGATGTATTTTAGGTGTGAAATCATTTTGCCCACTTAGATCCTATAAACTCAAATTCAGATTTTATTTGTCACATACATAATGGTACACAGTGTGATATGCAGTGAAATGCTTACACGACTGTTTTGACCCTCGAAAAGGAAAAGGAATAAGGACAGAACAAAAGACAAGGATAAAATATAAAAATACGAAATATAAAAACAACAAGTTCACAGTAGGCAAAAAATAAAATAGAATAAAAATAGAATAAAATAGAATAAATATAAATAAAGTAAGGTATGGTATATATGTATATAGAATATGTGTATAAAATAGAATATGTATATTGGAAGTGTAAAATACAACAACTGTGTTATGCAAAATTATATAAAATTATATAAAGTGAATAGTGTGTAGTGCAATAGTGTCCAAGGTGCAGACAGCAGCAGTACGGGGTGGTCACGAAGTGGAATAAGGTGATGATAGCAATGGTATTGTCCATCATTAAAGTGCAGATGTGTATTTGTATGTAAACGGGAGCAGACTGTGCAACATGTATGTTTATGTGTTGTATTGTGTGCAGTCTTGAAATGTGCAAATGTGCAGATGTACATTTGTGTGTTTGTGTGCCACAGTCCTGCAATGTCCAAATGTCCGGTGTGGTTGGTTGGAGTTCCAACACGTGTGTAGGAGCATAGTAGGTCTAATCAGTTGAGTCCTATGTGAGGTTCTGATTGAGAGACCGTATAGCCTGCTGGAAGAAGCTTCTCCTCAGTCTCTCAGTGTTGGCCTTCAGGGAGCGGAAGTGTTTCCCTGACCTCAACAGAGAGAAAAGTCCATTGTTGGGATGGCTGAGGTCCTTCACGATCTTCCTGGCCTTGGTCCAGCACTGCTTGTTGTAGATCGAGTGCAGGTCAGGGAGCTTGGTACGGATGATGTGCTCAGCTGATCACACCACCCTCTGAAGAGCTCGTCTGTCCTGCATGGTGCTGTTCCTGAACCAGGTGGTGATGTTTCCCATCAGGATGCTCTCTATGGTGGAGGAATAAAAGTTCCTTAGCACCACCAAAGACAATGTTAATGTGGTGACCGTTACCTGGCATCACAGCCACTTCCCGAGTCTAAACAGCACTTCCGCTTCCTGTCCATGTTTAAATATACCTGTGTGTTTAATTCTTTTAATTAATAGCACGTTAGCTATTAGTGCTGTCGGGTTTCCTCCAACCTCTGTTTGATTCTGTGATCACGTTATCGCGATACATGCCCCTGCACCTCAATATATCATTTTAAATCTAAATATATACATTTTAATAACAAAATAATATGTTCTGAAATCACTTGTGTAAGTTATAAATGCAAAAGAAAGCTGTTTTTAAGTTTGGAAGGATTTCGTCCCCCGCCTCTGCCTCACAGTGGTTTAGTCCATCGCCTGCTATCCCCGATACACATTAGCCCGTGTTTAGAGAGTTTGTGGCTCAGCTGTGGATCCCCGAGGAACTAGTTACTTTACTAATATAATAATAATAATAATAATAATAATAATAATAATAATAATAATAATAAAGAACGAATAAAGGGTGATGAATAAATAAAATAATAAAGGGTGTTTTGCACTGCGTCTTGTTTTGGATGGATCTTGACTGCCATCGTGTGGACAAAATTAGGAAGTTCACGCTCCCAAAAAAAGTATATTTATGTTAAATAGGTAAAAACTGAAAAATCTTTCAAGGAGTGTTTTTCAGTGTTTCTCTTCACTAGATTAAATTATTAATAGGATAAATAATAAACAAAATATTAGTGCCATCATGTTGCCACATTTAGGAAGTGCACGTTACACACCGCTTATAAATCTATATTTGTAGTTATTTTTTTCCAGTGTGCTGTTTGTCGCCTTTTTAGAACACTACTACTACTGATAAATAAATAATTAAAACCTACTGTTATGAATGCTTTCTATACTTTAAGGCATTTTTTCCAGTTAGAATCTTCTTACTTGGTTCACAGGTTGTTTGAATACGGCAGGTCACAATCAGGGCCGTACCAAGGTTTTTTTAAATACTGAGGTCCCAGAATAGAGACTGGTAGGGGGGTTCAGGGGGGCATGCTCCCCCCAGACAATTTAGATTTTCCTGACCTACATGTGTGCATTTTAAGATGTTTTGAGGCTCATAAATTGGATAACAATATACACAGCAAATTTAATAGTGTTAATTCAACTCGAATAGAGTTAAATTCAACACTTTTAAAGTGTCTATATTGGTCCACACTAAAACGAGTTAAAACAACGTTTTTAAAAGTGTCAAAATCCTAACACCATTACAGAGTTGCAGCAACACTCACAGTAGTTGAAATTTAACACTGGCAGTGTTGAATTTAAACAACTCTAGTGTTCAGTGTCAAAATTTAACTCCAACAGGGTTTTTTTTTTTAAAACACTAAATAGAGTTAAATCTATATTAACACTATTGAAAGTGTAAAATATAATTCTTTTTTAATAGTTGATTTTTATTTGAAAAACACTACATGGGAGTTAATTAACAATCCCTAATTTCACTCCCACAAACAACACATACTTATATTTAGAACAAAATGTACAAATAAACAGAACAAATCAACTGAATCAATTTTTATTTCAAACAAGCACACCATATAAACAGCTCTGCTTTGTCGCAACAACAGAACCTCTCCACAAAAATACACTTCACACAGTATGACAATGTGGCACAATGTATGTTTTTTCATCCATCACATTAGAAAACTGTCTGTCATGAGGTCTGTAATAAATCAACTCCTTAAGTGAAAAAACAGCAAATGAATCTACTCTGTCCTCTATACAGTATGCATTCAAATGATCATCAAAATAAAGAGTGTCCACTCTAGAAGTCAGAATGAAAGCTTGCTCATCACTTATAATGATGTTGGTGATCTTTCTGAAATAAGAACAAAATTTCCATATTTGTTCTAACACAAACAAACATATCAATCTGATATTCTGTTCCATAGTTCTTCACCCAGTTAGTGGTTGACACTTCACAGTATGCATTAACATTGTTGATTTGGTGATGTTTTTAAAATTCTTCACAGATCTTTTAAAAAAGCTATGTTTGGCCTCAAACCTCATGCACCAGACATGAAGAAGTGGACCTATTTTACGAATACAACGTGGATAATGTACCATGAAATGGTGCTTTGGAATTAACCTTTTTTGTGGAAACAAAGACCTGAACAGCTTGTGGTGATCATTAATCAAGTGTTTCAAATAGTATGTCATGCCATCTGTTATAACTGGTGAAAATACAATATTCACAATCTGAATCAATAGGAGGAGCAGGTGTCGGAGAAAAAATAATATACCCAGCTTTGAATTATATACCTAGCTTTAAAAGTAGCTTAAGTAATAATGTATAAGAGTTATTTAGCCATTGATTAAGTAGTTAACTTTGATTAATAATAGCTATAATAATCAGATATAGCCTCATAGTCTTTATAATAATCATGCAGAATTATTAATGGCAGCATGCTAGTGTAATAACCACACTGGGACTGAAGAAACAGAAAAGAGGAGAGATTTATTGGAACATTAGGAGTTACAACTCAGTCAGCCAGCCTATCCAATGGGATCAGTGGGACCGGGGGGTCAGTTGTAGAAGAGTGGGAGAAGTTGGGGGCGAATAGTCAGGAGAAGACTGGGGAATATCATGAACACTGTAAGGCATAGGCACAAATTCAGGAGAAAGTTGGGGAATGTCAGGGGAATTAGGAGATGAAGAAGAGTCAGAGGAAGAATCATTAGAGGAGATCTCAACAGGGAAATCCTCAGTCTGGACGCCTTGAGAGGTGGTGCGTGTCCAATGCCAGTAGAAGGTCTGAGTAGACTGATCACAGGTTGTGGGGTGAAACTGGGTGCTCTGATCAAGACAGACGGTATCTCTCACGATATGGTGAGCGAGGTAAGGAGACTCAGGAATAGAGGATTCAGATAGGTGCTCCAGGAAACCAGTAAGTTCAATGGCCAGACAGGATAGCTGATACTGGCGATAGCGTCGCAGAGCACCCCTGGGACTTCTCCGGAAGATAGCGCGGCGGGCTGACTGAGCTAGGAAAAATAATGGGAAATGGGAAGAGATGAGTGAAGATGAGTGAAGTGCATATTGCGTGACTATGTAGTCAGCAAAAGAGAGCGTGTACTAAGGCAAAAGGAACACAGTGTGGGAAGTAGGCCAGGTCACAGTGACATGACAGTGATAGGCGGGTAGAGGAGACAATAGCATTGGAATACTAGCAACCAGCAGTGATGAAAAGAGAAAAGGATATGAGGCAGCTTAATGGCACAGCTTATTTTAAAAATAGTAAATAAAACTTAGATCAAGTAGGTAGAGGGAAAAGTCATCATGACATAGAGGAAGAGAGCAAGGTACTTACACATTGTTGTGGAGGGCAACGCGCGAGGAAGCACCTTTAAGAGGTAACGGTCAAATGAAGTCAATAAGGAAGTGGCACCTATAAGTAAGCGCCAATTTTTTCTAAAAATTGTTGACTTAGCCTAAAAATAAGGGGAACTGGAGAGGAGGAAAATTGACGTCATCGAGGGGAGGATGGTATCAATTTAGGGGCGGTATCGGGACAAATGCGAAAATAATGGGAACTGGGAAACATATGTAAACTAAGGAAAGAGGGACTAAAGTAGCCATACACTGAATATAATGGGAAATTGCTGGAAATATTTCAATTAGAGAAAAGGAGGCGCCCCGGGTATAAGTAGAGGGGACTTTTTCGGGGTTTAGGAGACCAGCTGCTCTCTTCAGAAATGCATGTTGTTGACTGCATGGCTGAATAAAGAAACCCGCTTCTTCTCATCTGTTGACTGAGATCTCTTTTATTTCGGCTAAGTTTTATAGCTTGTGGAGGTCATTGGGAAAGCTAAGAGAAATAGATACAAACAAAAATTCCACCCTGTGATATGTCCACTCGGAGGGGGCTCTGAGTTCCGACATATTTATTGGTGCCGCAACCCGGGATCTTGCGTGGGAAGGCTGACGTGAGTCCGAAAACCTGAGCTAGGACCGCAACTACTACGGGCTGCAGATTGCCGGCATCAAAACAGAAAGGTAAGCAGACACCTGTTATATTCAAAGTCTGTGTTAAATCTATATCTGTAGCCTGAGTAGAGTGGCCCTGGGAAGGGTGAAGGCAGTTGGCCTCACGCCAAGAATTAGAGGGTGGTGAAGACAGATGAGAACGAGTGGAGAGGTGTTTTTGTCTTGTGGTTTTATGAAGTGTTAAGGTTTTATAGGTGAATAAGTGTGTGCAAGAAAATTCCTGTGGGCTAAAGCAGGTGGCACAAGTGAAAAAATTCCTGCCGGTTGAGGCAGGTGGAGTATGAGAAAATTCCTGCGCAGGTGGAATATTTGTCCCTAGATACCGCTGTTGTATATGGAAAACAGGTCTGCATGGTAGGGATGTCGGTGAGTCACTGCGGAGAACAGTATAGTTAGTTTTCAGGAACGCAGGGTTGGACCTGAGGAAATGTGTTAAAGTGTTAATGTGATATGTTAGTGTGAAATGAGGTGATGTGCCGTTGTTGAGAATGTGTTGTTAAGAAAGGAAGGATTGCTGCTGGCAGCAGGTGTGTGTGTTTAGGAATTGTGTTAGGAAGAATAGAAGCATGAGTTGGAGTAGTGGCGTGGATGGATAGGTGATTAACGGTACCGTTATATAGATCTGTTAGTATAAATACTGTTGTAAGCAGAAGCTGTAAAAAGGAAAGAGAGGAGGGGTAAGTAACCCAGCAGACACACACTCACAGAAGCAACACAAATATAGACACACACACACACACACACACACACATAGACACAGGGGAAAGCCCCATTACACAGAAGGAGAGTTGAGTTGAGAAAACTGAAAGTAAAAAGGGGCAGAGAGAATAGCAGTTAGCGCGGTGTATGGCAGATTTGGCAATAGAAACAAAGGGACTGAGAACACATTTTTGGGATGAAAGAACTTATAAAGACAGAGACGGGGTTGAAAGAAGACAGACAGAACAGCAGATTTGTGATAAACTGTGGGCATTGACGGTGTTTGACAGGCTAACCACATTGCGTCACCAGTTTCCTGAAATAAATTGGGTAGAACAGCTTAAGACCCACTACTGCGTGCGTTACTGGCAGCTCCTGAACCCCGAGAGGCCCAGGTAGTGATTTCAGTGTATGATTTCATTGATGATCCATACGGGGAGGGAGAAGAGCCCGTAGTGGAAGTGTTTGGAGCTAGACCAATACAGAGCAATTATTGTTCGGGGCTAAAGGTTATTATTACAATTGAACCCAGGGTAGTACTGTGGGAGAGTACTACACCTCTAAATAGGAACTTGGGTCATAGAAGTGAAGCCCATAGGGCCAGACAAGGGTGTGTCATGAGTAGAGAGGAGACACCAACCACACCCGTAGGTTGTGATTATGCTAAAGCATAAAGAAGTAGAGAAAGAAATTAAAAAGTATATGAAAAAATGGAGTGACCGGACACGTGGGGAGTTGCAGTGGCCACTAGAAGGCACATTTAATAATGAAAGGTGTGAAAAGATGAAGGAAAGACTAGAGTGCTGGGGAGAAATAAAGAAAGAAAGTAGGGACAAGACTGACAGAAAGAAGGATATTGTGGATTGGTTCCAGGTGGAAGGGGAACGGCAGAGAGCACTTATAAATGAAAAGAGAGAAAAGGCTACAGCCCCACCAGCAGAGGAGCTTGTGGAGCAGGAGAAACCACCCCCATACAGAGAAGTGCCCCCAACACGAACAGCAGGAATCTATCCTGTCCTATTAAAAGAAGGGCAACCACGGACAGTGAGACTGGAGATAATGGAAGGACACTTTGAAGGCAAAGTAATATATACGCAGAATGAAGATGAAAGAGGAGGAGAGAATGCAGCAGCCATGCAGTGCTCGAAGCGAGAGCAGGAGCAGACCCATTTTAGGCCAGAGGGGTCTGAGAAGGAAGGAAGTTTGGAAGGAAGTAAGGAAAGTCTGGCGTGGGATCCAGTGTCATATAGAAGAACGGGGGCAGGAACTGACATGTGGAGAGAGTATCAGATGAATTTAGAGAAGGGAAAATACAAAGGAAAGATGGAGTGGTTAGGACTGGAAGACAAAACAAGCACGCCCGCACCCAGAAATACTTGGATAAGAGATCCACCACTGAGAGCGAATAGCGAAGGGAGCGAGTCTCTACAGAGGGACAACCCGGGTGAATGGGAGAATGATGCTGAAACAACAAGTGCTTCTGCCCCAGATGAAGGAGACAATGGAGTGGAAATCATGCAAAAGGAAGGGTTCTACCCCACACCTCAAAAAGGAGAGCAGGGCGAGTACAGAGAGGAGGAAGTAATCGAAGCGGAAATGGAAGAAGAAGTGTATCACATAACAGGGAAAGTGAGACTAATGCCATCAACAAAAGGGAAAACAGATGGCAGGTTCCATGAGATAAGTGAACGGATGGAGAGAATGGAAGTAAGAATGGAAGAGTTGAGGGGGCAGACACAAGCAGACATAGAAGAAGAACTGGAAAGTACAAGGAAGAAACTGGAAAAGATGGGAATAGACGTGTCACAGGATAAGGTCCTGCGTGGCCAAATAATGCAGAAGGTGTATGGATTAGAGCACTCACAAGGGGAGTTGTCTGCGATAAGTCAGATAAAAATGAATAAAAGTGAAGAAGAACTGGCCCACCTCAAGAAAGAAATAAAAGAAGCACGCTGTAATCTGGAACAAAAAGTGAAGGAAGCCAGGCAGACGCTGAAAGAACTGCAAAACCAGGTGAGAGGAGAAGAAAAAGGAAGGACAAGGAAAGTAATACCCCCTTTGGCTATGGAATTAAGGTCTGCACGGAAACAAGGTGCAGGGGAAGGACCTCCAGAAAACAAGGAAGAGCAGCAGGTGGAGGCATCCCAGATGCCAGTGATAATAAAAGGAAACGATGTGGCTTATGTCCCATGGTCATTCATGGACCTGACGGGATTAATTGGCAGACTGCCAAGTATTTGTGAAGGTGCTCAAAAATGGATCACAGGGTTTGAAGAGCAAACAATGGGACAGGTACTGGCACTGGGAGATGTCAAAGCAATATTGTCTCAGTCATTGGGGAAGGCCAAGATGATTGAAATTTTTCACAATGTGGACCTAAGAAGAGAGGCAGAGGGGCAGAAATATGATCCAAGCCCATTTGGGACTCACCGTAACCAAATCTGGAAGGCCCTGCGGAGTGCATACCCAACACGGGCAGATCCAGGAAGAGTGGAAAAAATCAAATTGGAAGAGAATGAGAGTGTAGCAGAATTTGTATTAAAACTACAGAAGGCATGGAGAGAAGTTATGGGAGGAGCATGGGATGAAACAGCAGCAAGCCAAACCCTGTTTCGTATGATGGTAAAGAAGGCTCTTCCAGTGGAAGTCCAGGACCAACTGGACACAGTAGTGGGACTGGCTGCAATGGCGTGGCCCACCTTCGAGGCTAATGTAATACATTATTTGGAGCTGCACAGGCAGAGAGAAAGAGAAGCAAGGAAAGCAGCTGAAAGCCTGGTGATGCAGCTCCACAAGGCTCAACTGAGTGAGTTAGCCCGCAACAAACAGGAAAGCATGGAAAGGAAAAAGGAGGAGAAAAACGTAGCAAAGCAGGCAGCGGTGCTGGTGGCACAACCAGCAGCACCCCCAGCGGCTCAGCCTGCACCTCCAGTGCCACAGCCAGCAGCCATGGCGCAAACTACGCCAGTGATTCCCCCGCAACAACTGCAGCCTGCTTACTATGCACCTCCACCGCTGGTAATGTACCCCCCAGTTCAACAATACCCACCCCAGAATCGAGGATGGGGTCAGGGACGGGGACGTGGTCGAGGAGGAGGAGCATTTCAGCAACCTTTGAGAGGAAGAGCTCCAATGAACCAAGGAGGAAGAGGATGTTGGGTATGTCAAGATCCCAGTCACCTGAAACGAGACTGCCCATATGCTTATCAACAGGAAATGGTGTCACCAAGAGGAGGCGCACAGGAAAATCAAGGATGGCAAGGTCCAGGAAATTGGATGGGACCCTGGATGGGGCCTAATCAACAGTGCCAAGGAGTGAACTCGAGAGCAGGCCCCATGGGGCCACCCCCGGGAAGTATATGAGGAGGCCCAGAGAAGCCAGAGGGGGAGCTGGTGCAGTATACCACCTCTCTGCACCCCGCTCAAGAACCCACTGTCTCTGTAATAGTGGGAAGACAAATTCGCTCATCATTCTTAATCGACACAGGTGCAACATTTACAAGCATAGGCAAAGAAGGCTCAAAGCTCCCCCTCTCCAGTAAAGCAGTGAAAACAGTAGGCTTCTCAGGGAAAACACAGACTTTACGATTTACTGAGGCTCAAGAGCTGAACATACAAGGAGTGACAGTGCAAGCACCATTACTGTTCTCCCCAGAAACTCCAGCAAATCTACTTGGAAGAGATGTGCTCTGTAAGTTAGGAGCTAAGATACATTGCGGGGAAAGAGGAGTATGGGTAGAGCTCCCAGAGAATTTAGTTCAACAGTATGTCATGATGGAGACGAAACTTGAACTAAGTACAATGGACAAGGTGTATTGGTTGGAAATAAACGACATGCACAGTGGGATAAGGGCTCTGTACACACAGTGGAAATTCTGGCTGATCAAAATGAGACCAGACTGTCAAGAAAGCAGAGAACCATGGCACTGCACGATGATGTATGATGAAGAAGGACAAAATGAAGAATACGAGGCCATGTGGGACGAACGGATTGCAAAAACACAGTACACTCTGAAGACTATAAACGTAATTGTAGGACCGCAAGGGGTAGCTGCATCAGTTCAACTGCCGTCACAACTCGAACAGTGGTACCAGATTCCTGATGCTGCTCCTCATGTCTCCCTGCTGATTGGGCAAGGTTTTGAATCAAAAGAATTAGGATCAATGGTGAGGGAGGCAAGTCAGAGGATGCAGTGGAAACAGATAGGACAGGGAGTCAGTGTGTCCCCAGATAGAAAGTTCCTTAAAATAGAGCAGGTAGCAATAGATGAGGTAAGTCCACAGACTGTACTAATAAGCAGAGCTGAGAATTTGAGGATAGAGAAGAACAAGATGAAACAATTGCTCCAATGGGCTGAAGAGCAGGAGATCACAGAGAAAGAAAGGGAGGAAGCACTAGCACAAATACCTGACCAGCTATGGACCAAACATCAAACAGATGTCGGACTGGTAAAGTCGGCAGGTTTAGTTAAGATACAGCTTAAACCAGGAGCACGACTGCCATATCAGAAACAGTATCCCTTGTCAAAAGAAGCAATAGTAGGGATAAAACCAACGATTGAGGGACTGACGCAAGCAGGAGTTTTGGTCTTAACAAAAAGTCAGTGCAACACCCCCATCTTTCTGGTCAGAAAACCAAACTCAGACAAATGGAGACTAGTCCATGACCTACGACCAGTAAACCGGGTGGTGATAGAGGAAAATCCTGTAGTTCCAGATCCACACACACTTTTGTCTAACATTCCAGAAGGAACAAAATGGTACACAGTAATTGATCTGTGCTCAGCATTCTTTAGTGTTCCATTACATCCAGATTCACAGTTCCTGTTTGCTTTTACCTATGGGGGACAGCAGTATACATACACCAGACTGCCACAAGGCTATTGTGAAAGCCCATCAGTTTTCAACCAAGTTCTAGCCCGAGATTTGACTAATTTGGATGTGTCCAGCACAGTATTGCAATATGTGGATGATCTGCTGATCTGCAGTCAAGCCAAAGAGCAATGCGTACAAGATTCAGTGCAAGTTTTAAAAACTCTGGCCCTAAACGGGCATAAAGTAAGTAAAGAAAAGTTGCAATTCTGCCAGCAAAAGGTAGAATACTTAGGTAGAGTGCTCGAAGGCACTACACGAAAAATCTCACCAGAACATGTAGAAGCAATCTGAAAAGCTCCCAGACCTCAAACTGTCCAACAGATGCTATCCTTCTTGGGATTGGCGGGTTTTAGCAGACTGTGCATTTGTGATTTTGCAATGAAAACGCAGCCACTTAGGGATATTGTGAAAGCAGCAGACCAAACAAAGTCTAGTGCCACGTTAACATGGACAGAGGAAGCAAAAGCGGCATTTGATATGCTAAAGACTGCATTGTCATCTGCACCTGCATTGGCATGTCCAGACTATGGTAAACCATTCTATTTGTATGTGTCTGAAAGAAAAGGGTTTGCCTCAGCAGTGTTAGCACAGGAACAAGAGGGCATGGGGAAAAGACCAGTAGCGTACTTTAGCACGGCACTCGATAGTGTGGAGAAGGGCATGCCACCATGCTATCGAGGATTAGCAGCATCAAAAGGCATCATCAATCACAATGGGGCATCCAGTGACCCTGTATACATCCCATGCCTTGCATGCACTGCTGACTAGTCAAAAATTTGTGATAACCAATGCTCGAAAAACAGGTTATGATGTCATTCTGTCAGCTCCTGAACTAACAATTGAGAAATGCCGGACAATAAATCTTGCAGATAGGCTGGGGCTCCCAGAAGACGGAGCCCCACATGAGTGTGCTGAATTGACAGAAAAATACCTAAAAGCTAGGTCAGACTTAGAAGCACAACCACTGCCTGGTGCTCAATGTATCCTCTTTGTGGATGGATCATGCTATCGTAGTAATGAGGGAAACAAAGCTGGCTATACAGTAGTTCAATATGATGACCAAGAAGGAGTATTTAACACAGTAGTGACCGTGGCAGTGCCACAACCATGCTCTGCCCAATTGGCAGAAATAAAAGCACTAACAGCAGCCTGCAAACTGGGGGCAGGCAAAACATGTACAATATACACTGATTCGGCCTATGCTTATGGAGTGTGCCACGTGTTTGGACCAATCTGGGCACAAAGAGGTTTCCAGAGGGCAGATGGATCAGCCATTGTACATGGGCTGGCGATTTCAGAGCTGTTAGGAGCAATGATGCTCCCTAAAGAATTGGCAATCGTAAAATGTAGAGCTCACAAGTCAGATGGAGAATGGGTCAGCCGAGGAAATGCAGTAGCTGATGGGGCAGCTAAAAAGGCAGCAGTAGGTGAAACAAGTGTCACGGTAATGATGCAAACAGGAGAGCCAGATGATGAAGGGCAGATGCAGGTCACAATGGCTGATATCAGGGCCTTCCAAGAGTCTGCCTCAGCAGAGGAGAGAGAGTTATGGAAGAAACGGGGAGCGGTATTAGATCCCCAGTCTAGGACATGGAGAAGTTGTGATGGAGTGTTTGTGGCCCCACTAAGTTTTCTTCCAATGCTGATTAAAGAAGCACATGGAATAGATCATTGTAATCGCAGGAAAATTATTGAAACAATTCGAGAGAACTGGTGGTCTCCATACTTAGCGAGTTTGGTGGACAAATTCCTGCGATCGTGTGAGCTTTGTGCAGTACGCAATGTCAGAAAACATTTCACGGCACCCATCAGCCACATACCAGAACCCATGGGACCATTTAGACACCTAGTGATAGACTTTGTGGATATGGGAACTACAGAAAGAAAGGAAGGAAAGAGGTATATTCTGGTAGTGATAGATCGGTTCAGCCGATGGGTAGAGGCGCAGGCTATGGCCAAAAATGACGCCAAGACAGTGGTTAAGTTCCTGTGCAGGGAAGTGATCCCCCGCTTTGGCATCCCAGATCAGCTGAGCTCAGACAATGGTCCGCATTTTGTGAACGAAGTAATGAAAGCTATGGCAGAGGCCTTATGCCTGAAACACCGTCTAGGTTGCGTATATCGCCCACAGTCTCAGGGGATTGTAGAAAGAGCTAATGGAGTGCTGAAAGAGAAGATAGCTAAGATTTGTGCGAGCACAAAGCTAAATTGGGTACAAGCATTGCCGTTAGCACTGATGAAAATGCGTTCGCAAACCAACTGGAACACTCACTTGACACCACATGAAATGCTTACAGGACGGCCAATGCCAGTAGCCTTCATTCGGGGGCCTTACAAGGGCCCATCGCTGGAACAGCTAGAGGGCGAAATGTCAAGCTATGTAAGACACCTAACCCAAATACATAGAACTCTGTATTCACAGGTCTGCGAAGCCACACATGGTGTGAGGGTAGAGAAGGAGGAGCTTCGTCAGGTGGAGCCAGGAGACTACGTGTATATCAAAGTGTTCAAAAGAAAGCATTGGAGCCAACCAAGGAGAGAGGGACCATTCAAGGTAGTATTGGCAACGCCACCGGCGGTCAAAGTTGAAGGAAGAGAACACTGGTATCACTTGAATCATTGTTGTAGAGCAGCAGGGAAAGGACCAAAGTGGAAAGACTTGCGCCCAAAACTGGTGCAGCTCGCTCACTCGGAGGAAGACACTGACCCAGAAGACGTAGAACATCCAGAAGCACCAGCATACAATACACGGGGAAAAGGAAAGAAAGCACAGCAGAAGGCTGAGTCCCAGACCGTAGAGTCAGGCCTGATTACTGAGGAGCAACCGGGAGAGCCCCTGAGTTCACCAACTCTCGACTTCGAACCTATAGTGCACCAATTTTTAAGGGAGCCTGAAACGATAGGAGATTTGTCAGGCGAACCCAGACCAGGTCCGTCTGGGCATAAACCGTCCCAAGCATTTGATGCATCAGATCTAACAACACTGAATTTAGCAGATATAGCCCAGGACAGTGCAGAAGAGTCAGAATGAGGGTCACGATAGCAGGCCGTGAACAAACGCTGAAACTGCGCCACTGCACTATAGTAGCAGTACTAATTAGTGTATACATAGGGATAGTTTGGATGCTTGTGGCGGCTGGTCACACCACTACGACGTCGGTAAATATGACACTGATAAACTCAATTCAGACAAAACTAGTTAATGAATCACACCCCACACTGACCCACAGGACACGACAGCACTCTGAAAAACAGGCTAATTTACGGTACAGAAGAAACATAGGGTTTGGTGAGGCATCCATTGGAGGCCGTACAGTGTATCGAGGACAACAGCGCATACTGGATCTTACAAAAGAAAAGGCTCAGACCGCGGTTCAGGATCACCTAAAATGTGCAATAGGACTGATAGGACATGCTTCAAAGGCAAACATGATACCCAAGAATGAAGGGGTGTTCGTCATGTACTCTTTTGAGTACATGGGGCCCGACCCACCAGTGAATGCGAATCCTATCGAGTGGGCGGAGAACAATTTGGCGGTGAATTATACAGTGACAGCTGAGGTACGTATTAAGTCACCCCATAGTCGTCACAATGCAAGCAGTCCAACAAGCAGTGTAGTTATAGCAGGAAAACCAAAAGAGGCGTACTGCAGAGTAGTTCACCCGCTCTGGTATTACAGTATCTTTGGGAATGCTACCTCTAAACGTAATCTTCAGAAGACCGTCCTGCTAGACGACTACAAGGCTCGTGTGTTTGTGCCCACGGGGCACCCCTACACAGAAATCCGCCAGGCAGGGATTGACTTTGGGGTAAAGATTTCTAAGGACTGTAGCACCGAGTCAATTTGTGATTTGACTGTAGGAACACTTCACCAGAATATGCAAGAGGCACTAGAATATGTTACCATCACAAAGATCACGCAGTACAACAGTACAAATGGCACCGAATCTCCACAGAACCTGTACCGCCAATGGCTACATGATGCAGCACGCAAGACTGTTACCAACAGCACATGTATGGTGTGCCATAACCGCATGCATAGCCCCATGCTTGTGATGCCTACGAGGGGAATCCAAGAATGTGCTAACCCACCATATACTGAAAGCTATTTATGCCCTGCAGTATGTCTGCTGGGGTCTGTAGCCAGGACTCATGGTGCAGACTGGATGCGTAAATTAAGTTCCTCTTGCACTTTTCATCCCGTTGCCACTCAGGCTACCGATAGTATACGTGTACGTTCTCATCCTCTTGAATTGTTTCCACTGTGCGTCCGTTCTAGAGGTACAGAATACGTAGGGGATCTACCAAAAGCATCATGTGATAAAATAATGGAGGCAGCACACCCTATAGTTAATGTAATGCCAACCTGTAATGTGTCAGAATACGGCTGTGAACCCGGTATGGTGGTCCAACTGAAGATCCCAAGCTTGCGTCTGGGAACATTACCCGTTGCAGACATCTTTTGGTATTGTGGAGGTACGGAAGTCCTACAAATTCTACCCAGATTATGGCATGGGCTATGTGCCCCAGTGGTACTGGAACGACTCTCGGTAATCGCCCTTAATGACTCATACCTCGCATCCATGTTTGAACCTGCACATTTACGCCGCCCCAAGTGTGAACTCACAAATACAGTTGCTAGAAGCATTTTTACCCGTACTGGTCTTCCAGGCTCATATCGAAAAAAGTACTTACAGTTCACAAACTCCTCAATACTCCCAAAATGGGGTCCGGACACGAATATTTATATAAATTGGGAAGGGATACCAGTTGGAGTTCCTAGCGAACATTTAGCCCTTCGAAGAGGCTCGTCTACAGCTTGGAACATCTTGCTTCCAGCAGTACAGGTACATCGGAACACGGCATGGGTTAATTACATTTGGTATAACCAGCAACGGTTTATTAATCATACCATTGAGGCATTAAAATTGGTATCAGAACAGCTCCATGCAACGACCCTTATGACTGTACAGAATCGTTTCGCCATAGACATGATGCGCAGACCCGATCAGGGAGTATGTGACATGATAGGATCTGATTGTTGTACCATTATTCCACTGCATACGGGCCCCGCAGGCCCACTGGACACGCTGCTATCACAGATGAAAGCGGCTTGGTACGAAATGGTCTCTAATAATGCTTCCTCAGACCCAGACTGGCTGTTTTCCTCTGATTGGTTGGCCGGACTCACACGCATCGGGACAACCATTTTAAAAGTGTTACTGGTAGTTGCTCTCATCGCTTGTTGTGGAATATCATGCTTACGTGCCTTATTGGACAAGATTGTGCACTCTCTTTTCGGACAGTATATGCAGCTCTACATGCAGGACATGAGCGACCCCGTCTTTATGGGCACAGCGGAGGACAATGGAGAGGATGGAAAACAAAGGCAGGAGACCGATTGTCCCCTGCTGGACGTACTATTGTTAAAGAAAGTTAAAGGTGTTGGTATGTGTTGTTTCTTGTGCGTCTTTTCCTCTCTGTTGTCTCTCCTCTTTGTTGTGTATATAAATGTTGTGTGCAGGATTCATGGCAGCATCACAGAGCCCAGGTGCAGTCTTTCAGTGCAGGCGCTACCATCGCCCTAACCGAACATCTCTTCCGTGCGGACAACTAAAACTTGATTCACAAGGGAAAGGCTATCTGGAATGGCAGGATCTCCAGTGTGTGGCCTGCTGCAATATGATGGCAACCTTAGAAGCCCTGCATGAGTCCCAAGATCCTCAGGCACAGTGGAAGGTCTTCCACGCATGTTGTACGGACCCGGAGTGAACCTTCAGCATGGAAGCGGCACGTCCCATCGAGCGGCTGCTCACACAGGCCGACTTCTACTATGAGGAAGATAGGTGGTTGGTCGAGAAGTACTCGACATGCTTTGAGCTTCCCTGCAACCTGTCTTTAACCGTGGCCACGTTTTTGCTTCGGTGTCCCATATCGTTGGCTTCGGTGTACAGGGGTCCCCAGGCGCATGGATTCCTCGTCATGCGTAATGTTGTCCAGTCTACTATGGTACAAATAGTGACTGTGCATTTCTGTGGCTACTTTCTGTGGACCTCACATTCCAAAGGACAACGCAGACGCTTGGACAACCTCAAGCCCATGCCTCACTTCTTTTATGCATGGAAGAATAAAGACTCAGAAGTGGTGGCCTGCAAAGGAATAGGTACTGGCATGAAAATGCACACCGCCGTTTGGCATGCGCTGCAGGCACGCTCGCGCATACGCACGCCCTTGCCAAAGTGGATTTCGGCGTCATACAAACACCTCTATTGGTGGTGGAACTGATCGGTGTCATCGTAAGTGCTGACTGGACCTGGTGAATTGTGTTTCTGTGTGCAAAATGTCATGAATGTATGTCTGTATGTGTTTGGTGATCCTGGCAAAACAGGCTGTCGTGCAAATGACAAATTGCGGGCAGAGTGGGACTTTTCCCTTACAATTGGCTCTTGAGGGTTTTTCGCCCACTCCTGGTTCACCTTGAGAAGAAGCATAGTGAGTGAATAGGGGGAGTGATGTGGGGTATGGTATGGACATCACTATTGTAATGGAAATACAATGGAATAGAAAAACAAAAAGAATGTATTGAATACATCGGGTATAGTAAGAAAAAAGACAGAATAATATAATGTGGAAAAGGACAATAGAATAGGAGTAAACTAGGTGGAAGATGTTAGAACAGTGATATAAAAGCGTACTTGATGCGTTAGAAATACAGAAAAGAATCTAATAATGTGGAACTTAGAATTTTCGTGGTCATAGATGTTTCTGATGTTTACTTGACAGTTTTGATGTCTACCCGACATAGATAGTGTCCACGTGACACATTGGACCGTGTAGTGATGAGCTACCTGGTGAAGTGCTGGTAACCTCTCCCAGGAGCTCCATTGGACCCTCTACGGCACGCAAAGTGCCTGGGTCAGAAGAAATTGTGCCTCATCTAAAAGGACATTGTGCATGAAAACCATGTGTGTAATGTCGCAAGAAGATGATGTAACTACTATGGGGGATAAGAACACAGATTAGTGGAACTAAGACATGTACAAGCTGATTGTGAGACTCAAGAGTCTCAAAGGGGGGGAGTGATGTCGGAGAAAAAATAATATACCCAGCTTTGAATTATATACCTAGCTTTAAAAGTAGCTTAAGTAATAATGTATAAGAGTTATTTAGCCATTGATTAAGTAGTTAACTTTGATTAATAATAGCTATAATAATCAGATATAGCCTCATAGTCTTTATAATAATCATGCAGAATTATTAATGGCAGCATGCTAGCGTAATAACCACACTGGGACTGAAGAAACAGAAAAGAGGAGAGATTTATTGGAACATTAGGAGTTACAACTCAGTCAGCCAGCCTATCCAATGGGATCAGTGGGACCGGGGGGTCAGTTGTAGAAGACGGAATTTCGGGATCCTGAGGAGAAGTTGGAGAGTAATCAGTGGGAGAAGTTGGGGGCGAATAGTCAGGAGAAGACTGGGGAATATCATGAACACTGTAAGGCATAGGCACAAATTCAGGAGAAAGTTGGGGAATGTCAGGGGAATTAGGAGATGAAGAAGAGTCAGAGGAAGAATCATTAGAGGAGATCTCAACAGGGAAATCCTCAGTCTGGACGCCTTGAGAGGTGGTGCGTGTCCAATGCCAGTAGAAGGTCTGAGTAGACTGATCACAGGTTGTGGGGTGAAATTGGGTGCTCTGATCAAGACAGACGGTATCTCTCACGATATGGTGAGCGAGGTAAGGAGACTCAGGAATAGAGGATTCAGATAGGTGCTCCAGGAAACCAGTAAGTTCAATGGCCAGACAGGATAGCTGATACTGGCGATAGCATCGCAGAGCACCCCTGGGACTTCTCCGGAAGATAGCGCGGCGGGCTGACTGAGCTAGGAAAAATAATGGGAAATGGGAAGAGATGAGTGAAGATGAGTGAAGTGCATATTGCGTGACTATGTAGTCAGCAAAAGAGAGCATGTACTAAGGCAAAAGGAACATAGTGTGGGAAGTAGGCCAGGTCACTGTGACATGACAGTGATAGGCGGGTAGAGGAGACAATAGCATTGGAATACTAGCAACCAGCAGTGATGAAAAGAGAAAAGGATATGAGGCAGCTTAATGGCACAGCTTATTTTAAAAATAGTAAATAAAACTTAGATCAAGTAGGTAGAGGGAAAAGTCATCATGACATAGAGGAAGAGAGCAAGGTACTTACACATTGTTGTGGAGGGCAACGCGCGAGGAAGCACCTTTAAGAGGTGACGGTCAAATGAAGTCAATAAGGAAGTGGCGCCTATAAGTAAGCGCCAATTTTTTCTAAAAATTGTTGACTTAGCCTAAAAATAAGGGGAACTGGAGAGGAGGAAAATTGACGTCATCGAGGGGAGGATGGTATCAATTTAGGGGCGGTATCGGGACAAATGCGAAAATAATGGGAACTGGGAAACGTATGTAAACTAAGGAAGGAGGGACTAAAGTAGCCATACACTGAATATAATGGGAAATTGCTGGAAATATTTAAATTAGAGAAAAGGAGGCGCCCCGGGGCGCCGGGGGTATAAGTAGAGGGGACTTTTTCGGGGTTTAGGAGACCAGCTGCTCTCTTCAGAAATGCATGTTGTTGACTGCATGGCTGAATAAAGAAACTCGCTTCTTCTCATCTGTTGACTGAGATCTCTTTTATTTCGGCTAAGTTTTATAGCTTGTGGAGGTCATTGGGAAAGCTAAGAGAAATAGATACAAACAAAAATTCCACCCTGTGATATGTCCACTCGGAGGGGGCTCTGAGTTCCGACACAGGTTCCAGTAACTGTTATTTCTTTCCACTACATCACCAAAAATAAGAGGAGCATTTCTCACAAGACACCAAGACTGAATAGCATTTAGTCCAAGATCCTTGCTCTCATCCATTTTCACCCCACTTGGTCTGTTTTTTCTCTCAGTATACCCGTAATTGAAACTTTGGATCCTCTGTGACAATGCTTCCAAAGACAGATACTTTTGGTTAACAAGGTATTGAAATACAAGTTTCAGTTCATACTGCACTACACTTTCAAGCAAATCGTGCATTATGTCAACTGCATAGTTATTGGAAGTGTGGAAAAAATGCAATGTATTGAGCAAGCATGTCTTTTTGACCCCAAATGTTGAATCCAACTTTGGATTTTTCTGTAGAGATGCACAATGCTGTGTATGGATTTCTTTTGTACGAAAAATCATGCCAGGGTCATCTTCAGTGAAGACAGACTGTAACTCATCTTTACTGGTCAAACAAAATCTACAGCAATATGTACCACTGAAGGACTCAACAAAACCAAACAGTCCATGTAAACCTAGGTTATCACCTGTTACTTGTATAATAGAACCAATCAAAGGTGAGTCAGAGAAAGGTACTTCAATTCCTTGGGTTTCAAGTGTTTTAAGATCATCAATGAGAGGCCTTAGTATATCATCAAATCCATATTTCTTCACTTCTTGTGAGTAAAAGAATGCCACAACATGAATATTCATTAACACAGAATTAAATTTTGGGGGCAGGTTTCTCAATACAAAGGCAAATACAACCAAGTTTGTGTATCCCTTTCTTTGAACCTAAGGGATTTGCAGTCTCAAACTCATCATAATAAAGTTGAATCTGTAGAGCATGTTTTTTAAGAGAAAACAAACTGTTGCTTTTGAAATACGAGCCATCACACATGTCTCTATAAATGCCTTCTTCCTGTTGTTTGGCTTGCAAGAAATGTTCACATATTTCACTGTTCTTGAACATAGACGTTAGGGTTCCCAAAATTGGCACGTACACAAATTTATCTGTTACAGGAATCTGTGTGTAAACTCCTGTTGTTCGATCTCTGCGTAGATCAAACCGCACCCCGAGAACATTTTCAACTGGTTCAACTATTTCAAACTTTCCCTCAAAGAACTTCTGTCGTTTCACTCTTGTGTTCAAGACGGAGAAAGGATTTTCAAGTTGCTCAAAACATTTTTCCACCTTCAATCTGTACCCTGAATGTCTGAAATACAGCTGTGAACTGCTTCTTTAACTTGACAATGAATGCCCTTTACAAGTTCCTCCATGGATTCTACCATTGCTTGCACTGTGCTTTCAGCAACACCATGTGCTTGTAGCTGTGCTACAACAGAACCACACATATTTAACACTTGATGATTCACAACAGATCGCTGGGGGGCAAATGGGGTGTCTATACTGACTGCTTGAGAAGATGAGGGTTCATTAGCTTTATTATGAATGTCCACATTGTCAACACTATCAGTCAAAAAAATGTTCCTGTGGAAATTATTAAGGTGTTGCTTGAAACCTGAAAAAGTGCAAAATGAAGAAGTGCACCCCAGCTGTCCACATTGCAAACGTAAAGTTTTTCCAGGATATAAACCATGATGGAGCCTTAAACGCTGACAAAGCAGTGCAGAACTTTTGTGGTGTGCCTTACACAAAAAGCAAATAAACATATTTGCCTCCAAGGATATTTATCACCTCAAGGGTTGTAAAGAAATCTTGCTTTGAGCTCCCTGACTCTGGGATTTTCTTTGGCACTTCCAACGTCAATGTTAAACACTGTGGTTTGGATGAATGTGTAAAAGTTGTAGAGGGATTCGTGGTAGTTGACACTGAAGATGAAGTGTGCTTTGAAGAGCTCATCGAAAGCTGCCAGGGATGTTTGTGCTTTGCAAGGGATGGGCTTGTGATCAAGGATGACATAGAACCTTTGGATGTTGTTCCTCTGCTCACCAACACACAGGAGGAAAGGCTGTCCTGACTTCACACCTGTAAGGAAGGTTTCAACACTGGTTCCAATCTGTAACAAAACAAAGAAATATCTTGAGAAAAAGTGTTTAGCACCACTTAACAACTTTTATGAAACAAGGGTGTCAAAATAATAATGTTAAAAAAATTACATACCCGCAGATATCTCACAACATGGTCGACAGCTTGATATGAGCTAATTTTGGCACTCTTCTTGTGGCCTTTGGAGGTAGGTGGAAGCAGGTGAACCAGCAGTAAAATACTTGACAGGTCACTGTCCCAGCCTAGAAGCAAAGTAGGAGACAAATCAGAACTAATTACATCTGAATTAAAAACATTAAAGAGAATATTGAGCAATGCTTACCAGTCCCATCAGAGTTTTGCTGTGCACACAAGAGTTCTTCAACATGCTCATTAGAAATCAGGTTCTTGC
>NC_080738.1:4094836-4107336 GCF_019097595.1 Hemibagrus wyckioides | reverse complement strand
TTATTGTAAAATAATAATAATAATAATAATAATAATAAAGGATCTATAATATTGCATGGCATACCTGTGAGAGAGAAAATGTAATGAATTAATGAACTCTGTTTTCAGTAGCAGGACGCTGAAATGATGGGAGGAGTCAGAAAAAAGATTGAATGAAATTTTATAAAGTTGCATAGTATTTGTGTTAATTTGTGTTTATTATTAAACAATATTACATAAAAATGCCCTTACAAAACGTGTTATTCTTGCTTACCCCCTGTCCCTAATTGCCCCCTGATGTTTTGGCCCCTGATGTTTTCAAATCCTAGAAACGCCCCTGGAACTACGTAACTGATTGTAGTTCAGATGAATTAAATTAAATAATGAATCTTTTAATTGTACACACACTTGATTTGTCTGGAGATCTGTATGTGTTTACATCTAAATCATTTAAATTAGCTTCAGCTGGGAATGTTTAGATTTTTAACATGTCTCTGTCATTAATGCATGTTTACCTCAAATCACATCCATTTATTGTTTATACTGAGTTCCTTTATCAAAAACTCCCTAATGGTCATGAAAATAAAACCTAAAAATAACCATTAGAGAACGTTCCTAGAAGGTTATTATTTGGTTTTGAAAAAATAATCAAAGGGGAATCCTATGCTAATGTTAGGAGAAGGTTCTGTGTTTGCTGGCTCTCCTGTTTGGGGAATAAGTTGCTCCCCATTTCAACAAGCAGGGAATTATCAGCCCTAGGAGAAGTAGTGTTACTAATAGAACAATGTAGAGAGTGTCTAAAATCTTTTCCCACTACACTCTTACAGACTGACATAAATACACCTATTTTTAATGATTTATTTTCAGCAGTCAATCCATCATTGATAAACAAACCAGAACCACAGAGAGAGAGAGAGAGAGAGAGAGAGAGTGTGTGTGTGCGCGCGCGCGTTTACGTCACTGCCCCTCCCCCCTCTGCAGAATAAACCGTTAGACGGAAGTGAAACTCAGCTGCTCCATTTTGTTCCGAGAGGAAAATAAAATATTCCAGGAGTAAAAGCTAAAGCTCTGATATATAAACGCTCTAAATGAAGACGTTTAGAGTTAATATAAGGAGTTTTGTTGGTTTGTACTGAAGTTTTTAATGTACACAGGTTGTTTTATGACTTGATATCGTGTGTATAGTGTTTGATTTAACACACCGATGTTGGAGTGAAGTAAACGTGTGTCCTGCTGTAATCTGGAGAAGGAGACATGACCTCCAACATGAGTGTGTCTGGAAAACAGGACTTAAAGAAAGACGAGAGGTCAGTAACTTTTACATTCACCAGCAATAAATACACACCGTCTCATGGGAACAGATCTGTATCTCTAAACACTCACTAGTTAACACAGGAACTAAACTTTGGTTTAAGGGGTTTAATAGCAGTGAATAGATCACTGATCTGATCTAAGAACAGTTTAGAGAAATCATTCAGTGAGAGAAGAGTAAAAAGGACTGTGTAATGTGGAGCAGAAGAGCAGCATAGCTTTGAGTCAGTGAACTCGACAGGCTTTAAGACCCAGCGGAGTCAGTTCTCTGTGATTGGGACTCCTGACCTCAGTGTAATTCCTGAGGTATGAGGCGTGTCTCCTGTTTGAAGAAGTGTGCAGACTGGAGCTGAATTAAAAAGATGGAATTATTGGTGTTTAATGATCAACACAGTGTTTAACAGTGCTGAGACAGCAGAGGATTAATTATTGCTGATATTTCTGTTGGAATTCTAGAATGATGGAGGGAAAGAGATCAGACTCACCAGAACCCAGCTGTGTGTCCATGAAGAGTGACTGGTCAATGGATCGTCCAATTTTCTTCAGAGACAGAGACAGTTCTACTGATGTGAGGTCAGTATAGTGAGGTGATTTACAGCAGTGTTCCACCTGATCAAACTCACTGGTCTCATTATGAAGCCCTTCATGAGCTTTATCAGGTGTTGAAGCAGTAAAACACTAAACTGTGAAGTGCTGCAGCTCTCGGTCCGGCAGTGAGGACAACTGCTTTAAGAGGTCAGTTCAGCCTGCAGTCCCTGAGCTGGAGGGTCTGTGGTGCTACAGAAGAACATTTACACCTGGGATATTAATGACAATATAAATCATTTTATTCATTAATTCAATCATTTGTTTCTAAACATGTTAGTGTTAGTGATGAAATCCTGAAATCAGTGTATTGTGTTAAGAGGATAGTGTTAAATATCTGTCTCTGTATTTATTACTGTGATTTCTACAGCTATGAATACATATAGTCCATATTACATGATGTGTTTTATTTGTTCACAGACCACAAAAGAAGAAATCAAACATCAGCAGAAATCAGCTGGACTCCATATTCAAGGTGTGTGTGTGTGTGTGTGTTTTATAGTGTGTAATGTGTGTGTTGTCATACCTTGTCATTTCTTGATGTCCAGTAGAATTATGGGTAATCACTTGTATGAATAATTAGAATTTCAGTTGTAACTAAAGGCAAGAGGAAGAGACTTTTATTACTTTCATAACCAAAATCATTATCAAAGCACCATTCACTGTGTAAGATTCTAATATTTAGATCTGTTCCTGTGTGTTTCTGACCAGGAGCTGGAACACAAAGTCATCACTCTGATAAAGAATGAGCTGAAGAGGTTTAGGAAGCTCCTGAGTCCAGATTACCCAGCATGCACTGAGAGGGAGGTGGAGGATGAGGAGGATCTGCACAGTGTCAGAGAGGGAGCTCTGAAGATCACACTGCACTTCCTGAAGAACATGAAGCACACAGATCTCGCTAACACACTGCAGAACAGTAAGAGCTCTGAGCCATGGCTTTATTCCATCAGGTTCACTTTAGAGAGAGGAAATAGTTTTAGATATGAAGACTTTTAGTTTGAACTTTGATTTTAGTATCATGTACATCTGCTGCTGTTCTGTTCTGTTCATGGTCCAGCTAGTGGTCACTAGTGGTACAATGGTCCTGTTCCTTCAATAATAATTAGTAGATGAATCAGGAATGAACAGCAGCATTTGAAAGAATTTTACATTTTATATAGTGCTCAGTGATTCTGCATTAAAACATGTTATTACTGTTTATTAGAACTCCCCTCTGTGTATCAGACAAAGCTGAAATCCAACCTGAGAGACAAGTTTAAAAGAATTAATGAAGGAATCTCACAGCATGGAAGATCAGCACTTCTGAATGAGATCTACACAGAGCTCTACATCACAGAGGGTTGGAGTGGAGACGTCAATAATGAACATGAGGTGAGACAGATTGAGACAGTGTCCAGGAGACCAGCAACACAGGAGACACCCATCAACTGTAATGACCTCTTTAAGGACAAGTCCATCAGAACTGTGCTGACTAAAGGAGTTGCTGGAATTGGAAAAACAGTCTCTGTGCAGAATTTCATTCTGGACTGGACTGAAGGAAAATCAAATCAGGACATCACCTTCATGTTTCCACTTCCCTTTAGAGAGCTGAATCTGATGAAGGAGAAAAATCTCAGTCTGATGAATCTTCTTCATGACTTTTTCCCAGAAATAAGAGAACTAGAATCAATAGACTGTGACTCCTACAAAGTGGTGTTGATCTTTGATGGTCTGGATGAGTGTCGACTTCCTCTAAATTTCCAGAATGAGAGATTGTGTGATGTGACACAGTCAGCCTCAGTGGATGTTCTGCTGACGAACCTCATCAAGAGGAATCTGCTTCCCTCTGCTCTCCTCTGGATAACCTCTCGACCAGGAGCAGCCAATCAGATCCCTCCTGAGTGTGTAGACCAGGTAACAGAGGTACGAGGGTTTAATGATCCTCAGAAAGAGGAGTACTTCAGGAAGAGGATCAGTGATCAGAGCCTGGCCAATAAAATCATCAGACACATGAAGTCTTCAAGAAGCCTCTACATCATGTGCCACATCCCAGTCTTCTGCTGGATCTCAGCCACTGTTCTAGAGAGAATGTTGGGTGAAGCAGAGAGTGGAGAGATCCCCAAGACTCTGACTCAAATGTTCACACACTTCCTGATCTTTCAGATCAAACACAAGGATGAAAAGTACCATCAGAAACATGACCCTGATCCTCAGCAGACCAGAGAGAGTATCCTGGCACTGGGAAAACTGGCTTTCCAGCAGCTGGAGAAAGGAAACCTGATCTTCTATGAGGAAGACCTGAGAGAGTGTGGCATTGATGTCAGAGAAGTGTCAGTGTACTCAGGAGTGTGTACCCAGATCTTCAGAGAGGAGTTTGGGCTTCACCTGGGGAACGTGTTCAGCTTTGTACATCTGAGTGTTCAGGAGTTTCTGGCTGCTTTATACGTGTTTTTCTGCTTTAAATTTAGAAAGACAAATGTGCTTGTGGAGCAAAGCACTGGACTTTTTAATTTCTTCAGAAATCCAAACATGTCTGATCTCCTCAGGAGTGCAGTGGACAAGGCCTTACAGAGTGAGAATGGACACCTGGACCTGTTCCTCCGCTTCCTTCTGGGTCTCTCACTGGAGTCCAATCAGACTCTCTTACGAGAGTTAATGCCACAGACAGGAAGTAGTTCTCACAGCAAACAGGAAACAGTGGAGTACATCAAGGAGAAGATCAGGGAGAATCCATCTCCAGAGAAATCCATCAATCTGTTCCACTGTCTGAATGAACTGAATGATCATTCTCTAGTGCAGGAAGTACAGACTTACCTGAACAGAGGAGATTACAGGTGTCTCAGTGGATCCAGTCTCTCTCCTGCTCAGTGGTCAGCTCTGGTGTTTGTGTTACTGACCTCAGAACAGGAGCTGGATGAGTTTAATTTGAGGAAATATGATCAATCAGAGGAATGTCTTCTGAGACTGCTGCCAGTGGTCAAAGCCTCCAGAAAAGCTGAGTGAGTATTTTTATTTATAAATGTATTACTGCATGGTTTGTTATTTTAATGTAACACTGAACTGCACTGTTTGGATTAATGCTTGTTAATAGTTCCTCTAATCCTCTTTAAACAAACCTCTGGTACTTTTACAGAAGATTGTTTCACTTTTTACACTAACACGTCATGTCTGCACTGAGGGCTGGGCCATATGGACAAAATCTTATGGATCAGGATATGAATCATTTTATATCTTTTATAGATGAATCATGATATATTAAGTTTTCTCTAAAATTTATATAAAAATCTGTACAAAATAACTGCATGCATTTAAGAACTAAACACATTTCTGAAGTAAACAGCAGTGAAAGACACTTTTTCTTTTCTCTGTTTATTCTGAAAGTGACATTGAACAGAACTCTCACAAATGAGAAGAAGAAAAACATCAAGCTGTCAAAATGGGATCAATATGAATAGAAAATATAAAAAGTAAATATTAAACACTCTGTTCACCTTCAAGTACCTGTTTAGGTTCAAGTTCCTCATCTTTTGTTCTGTGACACAGTGTTGTGGAGAGATTCACTCTGTCATGCTTTTATTTCTTCCAATTTTTCACATTTTCTTCCTAATTTAATCACGGCTGATTCCCACCATCTGACTGGGAACAAAATACTGAACTGGACCATACTGGAAAGAGTCGAGTTGAATTTTCTTTAAATAGTATAAACTAGTAACAGGGCCATTTGGAACAAATAGTGCATTTTTATTACATTTCCTTTCTTATACTCTTTATTTAATAGAATCATTGTTTATTTAAGAAAGAGATTCTTACATTTTTGCACATCTATATTTTCCAAAGTCCATTCTAATATATAAAACACTATAAATCTATATTACTAATAAAATGATTTTCTTGAGTGTAATTTTGAAAGAATAAAATTGCCCAGCCCTTACCACCTTCTGAGACAAGACGACAAAAACCAACTCTATCTTTTCACACTGTTCCTGTAAATTAACACACTTGCTGTAACTGACCAGTTCCATATGTATGACCACACACAGGCTCCCATGACTGGCTTTACCTTGTTTAATTACCTGGTTTAGTTTGAACAAATCAACCTTTTTCTTTAGTTTGGATCTGTTTGGACATATGTGAAGACTCCACCTGTACTCGGGTCCACACCAAACACCTGAACCAGTGTGTGTGTAAAATCAGAGGTCTCCAGGTGACAGATTTGTACCTGTACGAGCACAGAGAACAACACACACCAACTGTTTTACCGTCTCTGTGAAATTCAGCATATAACTCAGTGTAAAGTACGACTAGTATTGGCATGTTATTAACTGCTAGTGTACAGCTCTATAATTCTTTATTTTCTGTAATAAAATGCACTGGATCTGCAGTGTTGGGTGTAGAAACTTGAACACAGATCAGAGTGTAGTGTTTGTAGGCTGCTCGCTCTCACCTGTGTGTGTTATGTACATGACCTAATGGTCTTCTATTAAATTGTAGCTGAGAGATTGTGGAGTTCAGAAAGACGTCCCTGCTCCTGTAAATGTCCTGATGTGGTTTCCTGTCCTCTGATTTCTGTGTGAGAGAAACACACTCACATTTCTGTTACAGCTTCAACTTTAGCTGGATTATGGCTGTGTGTGTGTTTGAGATCAGTGTTCTGATATTTCATCATTTCTCTTCCAGTCTGTGGAGGTGTAATCTGACAGAGGAAAGCTGTAGAGCTCTGTCCTCAGTTCTCAGCTCAAACTCCTCCAGTCTGAGAGAACTGGACCTGAGTGGAAATAAACTGCAGGATTCAGGAGTGAAGCTGCTCTCTGCTGGACTGAAGAATCCACACTGTACACTGGAGATACTGAGGTACACACACACACACACACACATACACACACACACACACACACAGGTGATATAATATTTACACACACACACTTAAAGTAGATGGTCAGCTTCATTAGTGGTGTATAAAGTGCTGGACTGGGTTCATGCTGCGTTTCCTCTGAATACCAAACACAGTAAACAGAAAAGCTGTAACTCTTTAGTTTAAATTAAAAAACACTAAACTTACAGTTCTGTCATCTGTCCTTTTCTATCATTTGTACTTTCATTATACAATGTGTGCTCAATCTATACACTATTAGTTTCTCCTCCAAACACATTTTAGTAAATAATCCACCTCGGTCACGTTCATTACACTCGCGACTGCGTCTGGAACACGACTGCTGATGACCGGACACATCACTGAAACGGGATAAAAGATTATAGCCCTAATTAAGGGGGTGTGTCACTCTGTGTAATCACCTTGCATCACCTTGAATCTACAGCACTGGACTCGTTACTCTTCACTCTTCACTCTTCATACCATTCTGTGTGTTTTTCTCACCACCGCTGGTTGTGATGTTGCACTCGGTTACTAAAGTGTCCAAAACAGGGGGAGTCACATGACAGACTGAACATGATGGCTGCTTAGACCATTTGCTTGTTAGACACGCTAACAACAAGCATCAACTCAGTAAACTCAAACATCAACAAGCTAGAGTCGGTGTGAAGAGCAGTTCCAGTGTTCTTAGCAGACATAAAAAACCCTACAGTCAGTGGAGCATCAGCTAGCAGATTAGGAAGATAGGAACAGGAGATGTAAGGAGGATTTCCTGAACTTGACAGCCACTTGTCACGTGCCATAATCTGCCTAGCTGGTCATGGCTGGCTCTGCTAATGATGCTAACAATTCTGGTGTGGTGCTGCAGTCTTTTTCTAAGCTTGGTTTGTATTGGACTTGTTTAAGCTAGCCTTGCTAATGCTGCTACAAAAGCATTTCACTTTCATACTTCATAATGCAGTGAATGAACTTGTCTTTTTTTTTCTTTTCCACTGGACTACACAAAACGAGAGCCTCAAGTTTCATACGTAATATTAGCCACATAATGACCATGTATCATGTATCATATATACACTATATTGCCAAAAGTATTCGCTCACCTGCCTTGACTCGCATATGAACTTAAGTGACATCCCATTCCTAATCCATAGGGTTCAATATGACGTTGGTCCACCCTTTGCAGCTATAACAGCTTCAACTCTTCTTGGAAGGCTGTCCACAAGGTTTAGGAGTGTGTTTATGGGAATTTTTGACCATTCTTCCGGAAGCGCATTTGTGAGGTCACACACTGATGTTGGACGAGAAGGCCTGGCTCTCAGTCTCCACTCTAATTCATCCCAAAGGTGTTCTATCGGGTTGAGGTCAGGACTCTGTGCAGGCCAGTCAAGTTCCTCCACACCAGACTCTGTCATCCATGTCTTTATGGACCTTGCTTTGTGCACTGGTGCACAGTCATGTTGGAAGAGGAAGGGGCCAGCTCCAAACTGTTCCCACAAAGTTGGGAGCATGGAATTGTCCAAAATGTCTTGGTATGCTGAAGCATTCAGAGTTCCTTTCACTGGAACTAAGGGGCCAAGCCCAGCTCCTGAAAAACAACCCCACACCATAATCCCCCCTCCACCAAACTTTACACTTGGCACAATGCAGTCAGACAAGTACCGTTCTCCTGGCAACCGCCAAACCCAGACTCGTCCATCAGATTGCCAGATGGAGAAGCGCGATTCGTCACTCCAGAGAACGTGTCTCCACTGCTCTAGAGTCCAGTGGCGGCGTGCTTTACACCACTGCATCCGACGCTTTGCATTGCACTTGGTGATGTATGGCTTGGATGCAGCTGCTCGGCCATGGAAACCCATTCCATGAAGCTCTCTGCGCACTGTTCTTCAGCTAATCTGAAGGCCACATGAAGTTTGGAGGTCTGTAGCGATTGACTCTGCAGAAAGTTGGCGACCTCTTCGCACTATGCGCCTCAGCATCCGCTGACCCCGCTCCGTCAGTTTATGTGGCCTACCACTTCGTGGCTGAGTTGCTGTCGTTCCCAAACACTTCCACGTTCTTATAATACAGCTGACAGTTGACTGTGGAATATTTAGGAGCGAGGAAATTTCACGACTGGATTTGTTGCACAGGTGGCATCCTATCACAGTTCCACGCTGGAATTCACTGAGCTCCTGAGAGCGACCCATTCTTTCACAAATGTTTGTAAAAACAGTCTGCATGCCTAGGTGCTTGATTTTATACACCTGTGGCCATGGAAGTGATTGGAACACCTGATTCTGATTATTTGGATGGGTGAGCGAATACTTTTGGCAATATATATATATATATATATTTATATTTATATATAAAAATATATATATATAGGTTAATCTAGCCGCACATATATTGCTGTGGCGCAGCTTTTAGATACTTAGCAGTAATAGCACTGAAAGAGTACAGCAAGCTTAAATATATGTGTGTGTGTGTGTGTGTGTGTAGATATTTAGATATAGATATATAAACAGCAGGTAAAATAAGTATTGAACACGTCACCATTTATCTCAGTAAATATATTTGTAATGGTGCTATTGACAAGAACTTTTCACCAGATGTTGGTAACAACCCATGCAATCCACACATACAAAGAAACACATCAAACCATAGATGTCCATAAATGAAGTTCTGTGTAATAATGTGAAATGACACAGGGAACAGGTATTGAACACATGAAGAAAGGGACGTGCAAAAAGTCATGGAAAGCCAAGACACCAGATGTAAAGCAGTCCTACCCACTGGTCAGTAAAAAATTAATATCAGATGGTTCAGTCCTGACTGATGGTCTATAAAAAGGAGTCTCATTACCAAGGTGTCACACAAGAAACATCTCATGATGGGTAAAAGCAAAGAGCTCTCTCAAGACCTTCACAACCTTATTGTTGCAAAACATACTGATGGCACTGGTCACAGAAGGATTTCAAAACGTCTGAATGTTCCAGTGAACACTGTTGGGGTCATAATCCGGAAGTGGAAAGAACATCATTTCACCATAAACTGGCCACGCCCAGGTGTTCCTCTTGGATTTCTGACAGAGGAGTGAAAAGAATGATCAGAAGAGTTGTCCAAGAGCCAAGGACCACCTGTGGAGAGCTTCAGAAAGACCTGGAACTAGCCAATACAATTGTTCCAAAGAAAACAATAAGTAATGCACTAAACCTCCATGGCCTGTGTGTACGCTCAACACACAAGACTCCACTGCTGAAGAAAAAGCATGTTGAAGTTCGTTTAGAGTTTGGTGCATAACATTTGGACAAGCCTGTGAAATACTCCGAGAATATAGTCTGGTCAGATAAGACCAAAATTGAACTCTTTGGATGCCTTTGAAGAGCAACTCCTTCAAAATTCCTTCAAAATTCCACAGTAAAATGAATTGATCTTTATTGGGACTATAGAATATGCCATTATGAAGTGATCTGAGTTGGATTGATCAACTAACAATCTGAAATGTCTATTTTAAAAATTCCAGTAAATTGAATTTAGCTTAGTACATTTTAGTCTCTTTAAACCTTTATGTTCCCCATTTTAAAATGTAAATTATAGGGATGCCAAAATAATATAATATTGAAGTGTTCAGTACGACCTCCACGGTTCAATACTCGTATGTGAACCATGTTTTTTTCGGTTATTCGTTGAAATAATTCCCATGTGGTTTATTACTCTCTGAACAGCCTGTTTGTGTTTGCCTGTACTGTATGTCTAGGCGCTGAGACAGACATGCCTCCCTGCGAGTAAATATCCAATCAGTGAGTGCTAAAGTTAGGGGCGGTAACCATGCTTGCGATGCTGGTGTCAGATTTCACTCTAACCCTGAAGAGCGGTGAAGTGACACAGAAATACGAGGAAGCAGCTCCGTCTTTCAGATCTGTGGTGTGGGAACATTTTGGATTTATTGTGGACTATGATGCCGATGAAACAAAAACACTAAACAAAAACATGACTGTGATTAAGCACTGTTCCACACGAGTTACCTACTGACATGGAAATACTTCCAACATGACCACACATCTGCAGCTCCATCACCCAGAGATATCACTGTGTGGAAGCAGGATGGCAGAGCAGGTAACACAGGAACCCAAAAAACAACAGTCCCCTATCTGATTCCTTCCAGCATTCATACACAACTGGTTCTGAGAGACACAAAAAACCCCAAATGCAGTAGGGGTGTTCATTGCTAAAGATTAGCAGCCGTTTTTGGTGATTGGTGATGTGGGCTTTCAGCACTGTATAAAAGTGCTCGTCCTTTTTTTTAAGCACCGAGGTAATTCCCAAACTCCACGAAAAGACGTGCAAAAAAATTAGAAAAGGAATCGGCTAAAGCACAAAGTCTTGCTCTGATAACAGATAGTTGGACCTCGCGGGTAACAGAGAGTTATCTCACCGTGACTGGTCATTACATAGCAGATTGGGAAATAAAGAGTGCTGTACTCCAAACATGTCCCCTGTATGAAAGTCATACAAGTGCTAATTTATATCTCACTATTTTCAGTACACTATGAATGTGTACAAGAAGAATCCACACTGTACACTGGAGAAACTGAGGTACACACACACACACACACACAGGTCATATAATATTTACATACAAACACACACACAAAGTATGTTAATGTCTGACAAATAATATTAATAATATCTTAATTTACATAGTACCTTTCCTACTTATGATGAAAAAATATGTAATAATTTTGAAGACATTAAAAGCAGTTTTAAGCCTAAAATCTAGAGATCTAATTGAAGCTAAAGTAAATAAGTGTGTTCAAGCTGCTTTTTAAATGTATTTAGTGAAGGTTCCTGATGGATATACACTGGGAGTGAGTTCCACATCCTGGGATCAGGGACACTAAAAGCACTTTCACCGAGCTTCTTCTTATTAAAATTCACATGAAGAAAGTCAGCATTTGTTCATGGTACAAAAATATTTAAGGTGTGATCCATCAGGAATTCTGCTAAATACACAGGTGCAATGCCATTAAGTATCTCTAACAGTGTGCTCTAAATCTTCTGTCTGCTGAGGCGTTTACACCATGTGGGCTTACAGCTATACACAGACAGACCGCTCCATCCTCCTTTAATACACACACATTACTTTAGTCTTAACTGAATTACTCGTCTTATCTCTCATACTTTATGCATTTCTGCTGGTTTGTATTTTAAATTGTGTTTTTCTGTCCTAGCTCTGTGTTGGTGTTCTGTGTTTGTAATTATATGTTGTATGTTTATGTAGCACCAGGTCCTGGAGAAACCTGGTTTCATTTCACTATGTACTGCGTCAGATATATGTGGCTGAAATGATGACAAAAGCTTCTTGACTTGAGTTGACAAAAATATTCCAGAAAATGTTTGTAACAGAAAGTAAATGTGTCCACAGATCTACAGACTGAACACACTGTAATGAAGCAGTAAAGGACAGTGTGGAAATATGGAAATGTTCTCCAGCAGAACTTTCCCCAGAGCTGCTGAACACACTGTATGAAAATCTCTCTGCTAGAAATAAAGAGACGTGTTTGTTCAGAGTGGCCTCTCTGTTATTATCTTCTTTTAGAAAGTTAAATACATCATCTCATATGAGCTGAGACACATGGATCTGTCCAAGAGCAGTCCAAGTTTATACACAGACTCTTCATTTTATATTTTTATCCTGTCATTAGATTCTTGTGTTCAGGTAAACACTTTATTTCCCAACTGATGGAAACACATCATTCACTATCAGAGAAATAAATCAAATACTTCATCATTTCTC